>NC_031771.1:13838672-13906768 GCF_001522545.3 Parus major | reverse complement strand
TGCTGTGCCGAGCCCTGCTGAGCCCTGCTGTGCTGTGCCGAGCTGTGCTGAGCTGTACCGAGCCCTGCTGTGCTGTACCGAGCCCTGCTGTGCTGTGCCGAGCCCTGCTGAGCCCTGCTGTGCCGTGCCGAGCTGTGCTGAGCCGTGCCGAGCTGTGCCGAGCTGTGCTGTGCCGTGTCGGAGGGGATGAGTGCGTGAGAGCCATACAGCAGTGTACAGGGGCCGGGAGCGCCTGCGGACACTTCCAGGTACACTCCGTGAGTCGGTCCGTCCGTCTGTCCGTCCATCCATCCATCCATCCATCCATCCATCCATCCATCCATCCATCCATCCATCCATCCATCCATCCATCCATCTCTGTCTTCTTTGCCAGCCCCCCGGCAGGACGGTCTCATTCATTCCTCCTGGCTACCCAGCTCTGTACAGAGCTGCTATTTTGGGGGGGATATTAGCGTGCTGGGGAAGGGAGAGACTTGAACGCAGCAGTGATTGGGTCCTTCTCCTTGTCCCTTTCCCTGCTGGGTCCTACAACTGCACTATGTGATTTTTTTTTCCGTGGCTCTCTAATCCTTGGGGAAGCTTTCCCTGCTTTTCTTTACGTCCGTCAGTTCAGCTGGTTGCTGGTTTTCTTGGATGGGAAGGATAAAAAGCACCGATTTACCAGATTGTGTTGGTAGGGCTGAGTAAAATGGGTGTGTGGGCGGGATGTGTGTGTGTCTCTTTCGCTGGGCATCTGCTGGGAGTAAGTGTGGTAAAACTTCGGGCTCCTGCGCTGTGTGAGGTGGCGGCAGTTCAGGGGTACGAGGAAAGGACGGACTGATAAATGACCCAAAATCAATGTTAAATGATCCAAGACCAGTGCGTCAGCTAATCTGCTATCTTGTCCTCAGCCCAGACTGTAAACTAAGGCAGCCCTCTATCAAGGAGTGCCTCCCAGTCTGCCTGTGTGTAAAACTAAATATGACAGAGGGTGAGGGACTCTTCCAGAGGAGTTCTCCTGAACAGAGCGGAGGACTCAAAGGTCAGGAATGGCCTGACAAATCAAAAGAGCCGGGAACAAAGAGGTGCTCTGTACCTCGGGCGGCTCTGTGTAAGCGAGGAATGTCGAGGGGGTCGCTCTCAGTGAGATTACCGCCTTGGTGGGCTGAGATGTCGTGCCTTCTGTGGGGAATTGGGAATGGGCAGGACTGGGTCTCCGGGCTGTCTCTTTATTTTGAAAGCTGAGAAGAGCTTTTTGAGGTACGGCTTCCAAATGAGATGCCTTGGAAAGAAGCTGTTAATCAGCTGAAAATCAATGCTAAATACACTCAAGACAAGGAGCTAACTGATGAGCTGTACTGGAGAGAACTAATAGCTGAGACGAAGCTCTGATTTTGGATAAGCAGTGGAGATATCACTCCTTTGAACAGCAGGACTGAAACAGGCCACTGTAGGATTTGTTAAATCTTTGTCAAAGAGGAAAGAAACTACTGATTTAGCAGGGTTTGAGCTCACAGCTGTGCCACGCACTGAGTAAAACGCTTTTTTTGTATCTGAATCCCTGTTGGTTTACATTCTTTGTGGTTTCTTCCTGCTGGGGTTTTGGGGGACAGCACTGCGTGTTGTTGCCTGTGCTCCCGTTATTATTCTTTTTATTATTGTTGCCTGTGTGGGTTATCTGAACAGTCCTTGGGGAGTGCAGAGTTACCGTACCTGGTCTGTGGGGTTAGCTGCTGTCACACTGTCAGAAGTGACAGGGACAGTTCAGCTCTGGAGCATGATCAGTGAAGGGGATATGAACTGGAAAATCTGACAACGTGACAACATTACTTTTGTAACTGGGTAGTTAAAAAGTGAGGTTTTCTTGGGGTGAAGACAGGAAGGATCATATTGCCAGTCTGCGCTGTACATCACTGTAAGGGTCTGCTGACACATACCAGGGCTGGTTGGGATAGATTGCCTGCATTTCAGAGGAGGCACAACTTGTGATTGCCCATACTTAAGCATTTTTTCCAAATGTTAGTAAACACACAGGTGTACTCTGCAAGCACTGACTGGCGCCCTTTGCTTGGCATGGGTATGATGGACTGAACCACATCATCTAATAAACACTTTGATAGAAAATGAGCTTGTAAACAAAGCTTCCAGAGAGCATTTTGCAGCCACAGCATGACAATACATAATTTACAAACAGGAGGCAAAAACTCCGGCTGAAAGCTGTTGCTAATTTCTCCTCTGTTCTAGCTGCTGTAAGAAGTAGTATTAAAAAACTAAATCGCTATCGTGAGGAACCTGAATCGGTGGCACTTTGCATGGCTGTATTTTTAAATGGAAAATCTGCAGGATCGTGACAACAATCCAGCTCACTCTCCCTAGGCGGCTCCAGAATAGCACTGAATGACTCAGATCCATGCATTCTGACTATTTAGGGTTTGATTCATGAAAATACATCTTCTTCCCAGAATAAAATGTTCCCCAGGTGACCTGTGCCTCCCATGAGGTCAGGTCGTCTGCTTGCTTCTTGTCACATCTGGAAACAGGGCCAGAAATTCCAGGTAACACACATGCACCAGAAGAGCCTGGGAGCTCCTGGGAGTCGGCATCAGCCAGCACAGTGAGACCTTTGGATTCATAAGGAGTAAGACAGAGGATAAATAAGCTTGAGTCAGACTGGGGAGTGGGGTATTCTCTGAGATAATTGCTCTCATTGATACAAGGCCAGGTGCTTTCTGCATGAATGTAGCGTGCTGAACTGACAGTACTTGTCCATCAGGACTAGAGTTGATCCTCCCTTAAACATCCTGCAGGGATTCAGACACTTATTAGGCCACGTGTGTAATGATCTTTTCACAGCCCAGCATGGTGTCCATTTGCTCAATACCGTACCTACCTAGTGGTGATTTCATAGGTGTAATTGTTTCAGGGAGAGGAGCGTTTGACCATCGATTGCAAAGCCCAGGGGTCCACCCTCAGTCGGGCACGGGAACTGCTGCTGGGGCTCAAGGGCTGACACAAACCAGCAGAGGCAGCGTGTGAGCGGAGGAGATTGCTGCTATGGCCCTGCCTAGACTGGGGAAAAAGGTCTTCTCAGTCATTTTGGCCATAATGTGCTTCTCTTTGATTTCCCAAGGAGTCAGGCAAGCTGATTGCAGACAACTGTTTTACAAGCTCTCTGTACCTCAGACCCAGCTCTGTTCTAAGAAGGCGCTGGCTGATACCCAGCCTAGATATAAATGGGTGTGAGGCAAGTGTAACTGATGCAGATACAGAGATGTACTTCCTTTCTTAAGTCACTAACGAAGTGGAACCATCCGTTTTTATTTTCAATCTAGACATTGGAAAGTTTGTTGGGTTTTTTTTTTTTGTTGTTGGGGTTTAGCTGAAGTACTTCTGTTGCAGAAACTGTAAATATACTGCTTTCAACCTGCTGTATATTGAGGCGTCAGTAAAAATTCTGTACTGTTCATGGAGACATAAGGACTGAGTGACTGGGGAAAAAAAAATCATATGAATTGTTTGCCTTGAAACCGGCAATTTTTCTGCATCATCTAAATGGCAGAGACATTTGGCAATGAGGTTTTGGGTAGAAACAGTTAAATGAAATATAGTACTGTTATTTAACACTACTACAGCTTGCTGTTGTAAATTATAACTTGGCTGCCTATAATGATTACAAAAGGGAAAGGTGTTTTCTTTTGAAGTGTACTGTAGGTCGTACCAAAAGTCCAAGCATGGGAGCCTGCAAAGAGCAACAGTTTTGGGATTCAGAAGGTATCTTGCTTTGATGAGGTTGAAGAAGGAACCCTGTCAAGAGAGCTTCATGCTTAAGGCTAGTACCGTGCTCCTGGCAGTAATATATGATACACCTTCTGTACACCTTTTGAAAAAAGATCTTAGTGCTCAATGAAAGGAAATAACCCCATACTTATCCCTCTTTGTACTGTCAAGCAGAGGAATGCAGTAATGAGAAACTGAGTGACTTGACTAAAGCCACGTGAGGAGCTTGTAGCAGAGTCAGAAGCAGATCCAGAGTACCAGCTGCCAGGTCTAAACACTGAAATAATTCCACTTCTGTTTTCTGTGGATGGATATGCGAGCAGCTCTTGATGGAGCCAGTTTTCACTCTGAAGTGGTCCAGAACCATGCTTAGCTGCTGACCATGCAGATGGAGAAGGTGGATCTTTTGGTTTTGATCACCTGGGGTGGGTTAGGATTACATCCCTGTCACATAGAATGGATCACACCCCCCAAGGTTAGTGGAAGTCTAATACCACAATGATGCTCTTCTGGTGATAGTGTAGGGGAAACTGCTCCCATCTCTGTTGAAAACATCAAATTTCAGTTTTGTCGGTTTCAATTATGCAGGAGGCACAAGGCATGATACAAAAATGATGCAGAGTGGAGAACTCTGTAGATGCAGAGCTACAGGACCCACAGCATAGTTCTGATTCACTAGTGGGGGTAGCAGGTCATGGATGGCATCACAGGCCTCATCTGTCCACCCCACCCCACGCCCCATTCCTGGACATCTCAGCCTCCGTGAATCAGCTGCTGAATCACTCATTTTACAATGTGATGTTTTGGAATAAAACATCGCTGCTGTTCGCTTGCCTTCAAACTCCTGACCTCAGAGCTGCAGCAACCCATCAGCTGATTGAGGAGCAGCATCCCAGCTGCTGCTCAGCAGTATGGGAGCTGGGGTGGTGAGCTCCTCCAGGCTGTGCAGCTCTGCATCTTGCTGGTGGATGGCAGCCCTGACAAACCAGTCTGCAGCTGGCTGAGTAGAGAGGTGGAATTTTACTCTTTTAAGGCTGTAACATTTAAGAGCAAATAGAATGAATGGCAAAACTGTTCTGTGCCTCTCTGGGTCCAATAAGGGGAATGCTTTGCTTCTAAAATCCCCACCCTGCTTCAGTAATATAAAGAACTGGAAGGCTTTAGTAGCATTCTTGCTTTCGGTCCAGCTGTCCACTCAGAAATTTTGGTAGAAAAGAGTAGCTGTATGTGTTGTCTCTTTTTTAAGATGGGAGGTGTTTAATTGAACCCTTTGGCTGGCCTGAGACTCTTGTGCATCTTTTTCCATTTCATTCATTCTGTAAATCCTTCAAGTGTTGAAGAAGTCACGATGGAGCATGCAATGGGCTGAACTTTTCTGGAATCTCTTTTGCCTTCAGATTTAATTACTGCTCTGCTAATCCATCATGTCACTTAAAATATATACTTATGCTGTTTATTCATGTTTAAGCTTCTCTTCTGAAACTGGGATTAGCAAAAAGATGGACAAGGTACAAAAACCCCACTCTTATATGAGAAAACCAATATTTTGCATTCAAATGCTAAAAGGACACCATCCAGATAAAGAAATTACCCATGAAATTAAAAATAACTTAAAAATGAACTTAACAAAAAGATTAATCAGTCAGTGATGGAGCATGCTTCATATCTTTTTAAATAATTGTGGCCTCTTCGGTTTTAACCTACAGACAGAAATCTCAGCAGCATCGTGGTCATGGTAAGAGATAAGTGCTTTAATAAATTACATGTTATAGGCTTGGTATCCTTTTAGTGTCATGTGTTCCGAGGCTGTTGCTTTTGTGTGTCCAGCAACATGGACAAATTGTATCATGTGTTTTGTTTGGGAGGAACATATGTCCTGTCCTCACCCTGGACTGAGTAATTTTCCTGCTGCTGGGGTTTTTTTGCCGGGATGCAGTCTGCCTGCATGTGCTTGTCTGGCACTGCAGCAACGCTGTCACAGCCACCTTCAGCATCATTAGACTCTCTCTCTCTATTTCTGCCCCACTGAAGAAGAGGATGGGAGAGCATAGAAGAGGAGCTGAGTCGTGGGGCTTAGGCAGGGGGCATGGATTTGCAGCACGTCAGCTGCAAACAAGGAGAAACTTGTTTGTTTCCTTCCCTTTTTCTATGCTTGCAGATTTGGAGAAATTCAAGGCGTTCTTAAATGCCCCACCATGTTCCTAATGCTCCCAAGTAAACACACAAATGTATTCATGCCTATCACATCTTTACTGTTCAGTATCCAAGGACTTTAATTTTGAATCGTTCAGGATTCACTTAATTACTGTGCCAAAGTTCTCATACGTGAGTGATCAGTCAGCAGTGCTCCATCTGACCTTCCCAAATCAGCTGGGTCTATTTATAGACGCAAGAAAAATGCACATTCAGGAGGAAAATGCCACTGCTTGAAACTCAGTTCCTGTTTTATTCTTTGCTTACTTGCATTTTTCATTTTCCTTTGCAGCTTATTGTTGCCTGGGTGATTTTTGGAAAACTTTACAAAATTGTTCATCCTCTGCTGTTTCAGTGAAAACCAAAAAATACTTTAAGGCTCCGTCAGGTTTCTTATGTCTACCTCAGGTCTTTCCTTGCCCCACCAGCAACTGCTCAAGATGTATTTTCTGCAGTTGTGACACTGTCCCACATGGATAGTTTTGGTCCTCTTCCTCTGGGGTGGATTCCTTACAAGAGGTTCTTAGTCTTCCTCTTGATTTCAAGCTGGAAAAAGCCGGTATCACTCCCCTTTTCATCTCCTTTGTGAGTATGAAAAGCTATTCTGTACTCTGCCCCTTAAAAGATATACTTAATAAGTAATATAGGAATAAGTAGGGATAAGTAATATAGGAGTAAGTAGGAAGGAAGTATAACTCAGTGTTGGTGCTGAAGTCACGCTCTGAGAATTGTATGGCACATTCATCACAGAGTGGAAGCAAGAAGGCTTGAGCTGGGATAGTTCTATGATCTTAATTTCTGCAAATAAGACACATGAAACACCCATGCGGGAGTTTTGCCGGTTTCTTTTCTTCTCGGTAGCTTGAGCTGTAAAATTTCCCTTTACCTTTCAGTGCAAGAACAAAAAGCTCAGTGAGCAAAGCACACACACCACGAAGGGCTGTATGGAATGCGATGGGCGGCCTCTGTGGCTGGTATGCTTTTGTTTTGGGCAGCCTGGGTGGATGCCCCGAGCACTGCAAAAGGATTCCAGCTGCTCCAGCCAGCGAATCAGCTTTATCAAGGACCTGGCTCAGATGCCTCTACACAAACACACGTAGTATGGGGAACAAACAAGAAGAATTAGAGACATGCACATGCCTGCATGGGCGTGATTATCACTGGCATCACAAGGACGAGGTGGGGTGGCTCCTGTGGCAGGAGAAGGTTGTGGGATTTTCATGAAAGACAGCCTAGGGAGATGAGTGGGGGGTGTAAGTCTGGAGGAATACGGGGTAATTTTACAGGAAGCTAAGGATGAGGTTAAGAAAGCAAAGACCAGTTGGAATTGAGTCTGGCCAGAGATGTCAAAGACAACAGGAAGGGCTTCTGTAGGCATCTTGCTGACAAAAGAAAGAGTAGGGATAAGGAGGGCCCTCTCTGAAACTTGGGTTCTGCAGGAAGTCAGTCTTTTGTTTTACCATACATCAGTTTTATGATGGCATCTTTAATAACAATGGTGGATGGTAATCACCTGCTAAATGTGGTAAAGAGTTTCTGATTGTACAGTGAACAGCTCTGAGGGGATGTAATTGCATTTCTGAAGTTTGCATCTTTTAAGGGGAGGTATGCCTTGGTATTCATACCATTCCTCTGCCTGAGGGAGATAGTGTGGGAGAACACTGTACCTAGCAGAGGAGCTGAAAGTGTTTGGCAGTGGCTTTAAAGGCATCTTTCACTGCTACTGCTGAACTTCTCAGTGGGTGCTTCTATGAAGGATACCAGCTGTCCATATTGTTGAGTTTGTTTTATGAACCTGATGTGCAGCCTGAGCTCTTTAATATAAATTAAAACAAACCAATGTAACCTTCCACTGTTTGTAGTAGAAAACAGATGTTTTTTGAACATAAAAGTTTGTAAAAGCACTTGGCAGCCTTGGAAGCTATATCTGATTCCTTTAGTTTTGCCAAACTGAAACTTGGCTCCTGCAGGAGATGACAGGGGTTTGAGCACATCATCTTTGGCTCTGACATCCGATTTACAGTGCTGTTACTGGGAAAGTTGAGGCTTCTTTCTTGTCAGAGGCTACTCAGAGGCAGAATATGGACCTCAATGCCCAAAGTCTCATGTTCTTCAAAATGATACTAAATGCAGAAAAAAATGTTGTATTCCTCTTTCCACAGTGCAGAGTTATGGATTTCTCTCTGTCACAGGAGAGCATCACTGGTAAAGCCAGGAAATTATTTCATTGCTCTTTCCTTCAGGTCGGATCTATAATTTTAAAAAAAACCAACCAAAAAAAAAAAAACAAAAAAACAAAAAAAACAAAACACAAAAAAACCCCACTCTTTTCATTCTTGGGAAAAAAAAAAATAGAGAGAAGAGATAAATGGGTTTCCATGTGATTATTAGTCAAATGTTTCCAAAGCCCAGTTAAAAAGTTCCAGTTTTTAACTCCCAGAACATTTTGCACTGGAATAATATTTCTTGTCTTTTTTCCCATTTCCTGCTCATCAGATCTTGCCCTGCTGTGCTTTGTCAACAATATTTTTAGGTCCCAAGATACCTCTGCTCTATGTGCCATGGATTTGTGGACCATTATCTGCTCTGTAACCAAATTTCAGTTCCGCTCAAGTTATTCTGAAGGCAGGGTTTGGCTGAAGCTTTAGCTAAAGAAGCTTCTAATTAGAATTAAGCATGCTGCTTTGTGTCTCCACCTCCAAATAAAATACAGCAGAGGAGTCAAGGTCAAGATAATAAAGTAGTCATGCTGGAATAGCACATGTGTTGTATGAATCATCCCATTGGCTATGCTATATTTATCTCTGTCACACTTTTGATATCATCCCTTTTCATCACATGGAGAACGTGTCCTGTGTGCTGCTCACTTCCAAGTGAAACCCAGTTCTGAACATACAGAACATCACCACAACTTGGTGTCTCACTGAAGCAGGACAGAGCCCTTCTGTCAAGCAGCTTCCAGAAACAAATAGCAAACAAGTGAGACAAAATGTACCCTTTGGGACAGACTTTTGAGAATTTTATGGTTACAAATCAGTACATCTGTTAATGGCCTGATGATTCTTTCTTACCTGTTGATGAGGCTCTAGGAGACTGTGTCTCCAACCTGTCTGATTTGTGTTGTGAGGATTGAATGAAATCAAAACTAATTGCTGGCTAGTCTGGCTAAATTCCCTGCTGATTCCAGTCACCCCCTGAATTAGGCTGTTTTGGTTAGTATGAGATCTGGGTTGAAACAACTACTCACCTTGGTTTTTTACAAGTGCTAATATTGATGTCAAGTTGTTTTGCAGATGCAGCCTAGCCTTTCTAACCTCCTTGTGGAGTATGACCTCGGAGCCACAGTGCTACAAATGTTTGGTGGGTTGCAGTGTTTACACACTGTTCACTACCACTTGCATTTTGACTGAATTGGTGCAAACAGGACATCTTTCAGTGTCAGTGGGCTGAAGAATATTTTGGAGTTGGTTCACGTCTGTGGCTTTACATGCACAGTATGAAAACCTAGAAAATGCTGCAGAAGGTTCCTGTCAGCTCCTCAGTAAAGTTTTGTTCCTTACACTGGGTTAGCCTTGCAAAGAACCTGAAAGACCAGGAGTCTTTATGCATCAGGATGCTTTATTGGTGCACAGCATGGCTGTGGTAGGGTTGCACCTCGCCTGCCCAGTAATTTGAACTCACTTGTAGAGGAACCCTGTAAAGTTCAGTCCTGCACTTCACCCTCTTACACTGTGGCGTGTGTATTTACTTTATTCTTCTCCCAGCTCTTTGGGCTGAATGTAGTTTAATCTCTGGTTGAACAGCTGCACAGAGTGTCTGATGTCACTTTGCAGGCGTGGAGACTTTTCAGTCTTTCCCATTTTGATGCAGATATCTTTTGGCATCTCTCAAGGTGGAATTAGCACAGGACATGTAGGCTAGGAGGCTCTCTCCACTCTCTCCACTGTCCTTCTCTGCCTTTGTTTTTGGCTTTCTCTTACTGTTTATTTACTGAAATTATTTTTATTCACTCAGGCTTGCACTGGTTTGAATGTCTCTGTTGTCTGGACACACTGCCAGCAGCAGCAGCAAGTCTGTGTGGTGCTTCAGGTCCACCTATATAAGGAATCTGGCTAATAACTTAATAGCTTCTCATCTCCACCGAGCTCCCTCTGAAAAGTGCTTTATTGTGGGTTGGGGAGCACACAGATGGCAGCACTCTATTTATCTCCAGGCTGTCACATCACTAGTTGTTCTCAAAACGGGGTGCCTTCACAGGCTGGTGTTTGCTGAGATCTGTGGCTTTAAAGAGCTTTTTCCCGAATAGGATTTGATACAATGGAGAGAAAAGAAACAGCATCTGCACTTACAATGATGGCTCAGAGGCATTAATTCTTTTCACATGCACATGCTCAGTCGACACATGGGCACAGCAGCCTGTGGATATTGTCCTCTCAGTTTGATCTCTCTTGCCTTGAAGTTGTGGGCAGGATTGGAAACAAAGTGCCACCCCTTCTTCAGTTTATCTGTCACTCCCTGAATGCCCATCAGCACCCAGAGCTCAGTAACTGCTGCAGTAGACTTAAAACCAGCGTGCTTGTGGTTAAAACTTAGCTTCCCATCAACCTAAGTTCCTTAAACTGACAAGAATTGCTACTCCCAGAAGGCAGGGAAGGAGGGAGAAGGAAGGGGTTTATAACTCAACACTCAAGCAGTCAGAGAGATTTTATCTTTTGGCTTTTTCAGATACTGCTTTACCAGAAGAGCTCTTGGGTGGTCGTGGCCCCCTTGCTGCCCACCCACTGCTCTGAGTGACTAAACGCCCTGCAGCACTGACTGATCTTTTCTTTGGAAAGACATTTTGATTCCACAGGCACTAAGATGCAGACTGATGAGTAATTGCTTTATTTTTCCTAAAGCTGGAGAGCACAGGGCTGGATTTTTTCACATTTTCACAGAATCTGGGGAGAAGGTCTAACAAAACTCTGAATCTGTTCTCATCTTTTATATCATTGGTGAACTTGGACAACAGTGGTAAGCAACTATGCCCAGGCAAACTTTTCAAATTTCTGTAGAGCCACTCAGAGAGTAGGTGGAGGCAGATGCACTGAAGCATCAGGCTTTAGCCCGGGTCACGCCTGTCACGGTGTTATTGGGAAAACCAAGCGTCAATTTACCAGGGTGGAGTTGGGAAATGGGAGGTTTGGGATTGCAGTTACATGGCTGTCATGTTGCATAAAGGAGACCATCCTCTCACATGACCTTTTCAGGGCTTCACCTCAGTCTCTCTCCTTCTGCACTGGCTGGGGGTGTGTCAGCCTGGGACAGCCTGAACACTTCCCCATCGGGGTGCTGCTCTTAGGGAGCTACTTTCAGGATTTGACCAAAGTGGATGTTATGCCACATCCCCAAAAGCTTTATAGAAAGTCTGAGTTCCCAAAGTCTGTCAGGATTTTTTGTACCTCCTGGTAACTCTTAGCCTGGACATTTATCTGTCATTTAATAAAGAAACAGCAAGATATAAAAGAAGCACCTGGCAGTTGTGACAGGCAGTGGTGAAAGCCTGTGTTGGCCCTTTCCTGAGAAAGAGGACAGGCTTGAAAACAGTACAATTTTTACTGTGTGCAAGTAACCCATGGTGTGACACTGGGTTTTCTTTCTAGTGCAGTATTATCTCTGGAAGACAGAAAACAGCTCACATTGTACCTTCTCTGAATTATCCCTTATCTCCTTTGTGTGTGTCCTCAGGGAAAGATGCCACAGACACCTCCCTTTGCAGCGATGTTTGACAGCAGCAGCTACAACAGGAACCTGTATCAGACAAAAGAAGGCAGCTGTGGAGGGCTCTATTACCACGACAACAATCTCCTGTCGGGGTCTTTGGAAGCTCTGATCCATCACTTAGTACCCAACGTGGATTACTATCCCGATGTAAGTTACACACCAGCTAACTCCATGGCCAGGCCTGCTGTGTCTCCTAAAGGGGAGCATGTGCAGGAAGAGCAGAATGTGTAACATCCATGGCTAAAGAAGGGGTTCAGGTGCCTGAAGCATGTGCTTTACTGGAGGGCAGCATACAAAAACTCACCTAACCTAGGAAGTCTGATGCTTTATTACTCCTGTTGTAAGGTGAGCAGCCCTGGTGACTCATTTATAAAGCACACACCTAGACTGGCTTGTCGCTTGATGGATTGTGTGCACCATTGACCCTCAAAAAGCTGAACAGAAAGGCATCACCACGGTTGTGACAGAATGAAAGTATTTATTGCAAAACCAAGCGGTTTTTAATGCGTATTTCCCATTGCTCATCTGAGGTTCCACGTGTATCTTGCAATAAGCAACCAAAATGTTGAACTAGTACCACACTGTTTAGGATCAGCAGAGGCTGGATGTGACAACAGGAGGTTTGTCATCTGAGAATTTGTCATTTGACCTGTCTAGGCACATCCATGCATTGAGACATTTTCAGTAATTCTTAGAAAAGAAGATAAAAAGGAATGGTATCAAAAGGTTGTAGGAAAGGACAGCTGGGGATAACTGGTGGATGATGAAACTGCAGCTCTACTTGTCGACATGCTCCTGCTGAAGACATAATTCTGCTTATATCCAGCTTTTGTTATTGTCATAGACCTGTTCACGGTTCCAAGACAGGATCATTTTTCAACTTGGGACAGAATTTACAGCAGCACAGGACTGTACTTAAGCTTGTGCTTATCCATTAATGCTTAGTGTAAACTTCAAATATATAGCAATTTAGACGCTGGTTGGTCAAACATGATAGTTTGTTCCAAGTTTCTAGAGCCAGAACATTGTAGACTCTTTGTAGAGTGGGTGCCATAGATACTTAACTACTGGGAAAGTGGAATGGATATTCTGAATATCCATTCACTGATTTGAACAATGAGTTCAAATCATTATCTATGGAAAATCAAACCAAAATAAGGAGCCTCTTCTTGTAACCTCAGAATCCGTTACTGATTTTTATTCTGTAAAATTAATCTATGTAGTTCCCTCCACTTTCACACAGGAGACAAATGTTTACTGTAGAGCAAGAGAAGATGAGTTGAAATTTTATTCTGAGTAATTTCAGGTAATGAGCTTGCAGTAAGGCTGTGTGCAATAGGAGAGCTAAGCCACCTTTGCCCTGCTTTGTTTTGGTTTACTCTTGCATAACTTGGCTCGAGCACAAGCTTATAATACTGGTTCTGGAGCAATGATAAGTGTTAAATGCTTACCTCTGTAGTAATTGCTTTTGGCACAGCCACCTGTAGAGTTTTATTCTTCAGATAGTAAAGTATGAGTAGCAGATTTTTCAGGGAGGCATTTCAGGAAAATATAAAAAAATGCTGGTGATTTATGCCTTTCTCTGTCTTCCTCTTGTTCTCAGAGGACGTACATCTTCACCTTCCTTCTCAGCTCCCGTCTCTTCATGCACCCGTACGAGCTCATGGCCAAAGTCTGCCACCTGTGCATTGAGCAGCAGAGACTCAGTGAGCCTGGCCTGGACAAGGTGAGATCCCACACTCCAGGGACTTCCCAGGTCCCTGCCCAAACCAAAATGCTTCTATTCAAGACAGTCCTCAGTAGGATTGAAGAGATTGAAAACCTGATGCAAGTAACTAGAATTTGACCCTTTATTCACTGAGATTCATGGGGAATTTCCACACTGCGCAGCCTGTCTTCCATGAGGGCTGCTGCTTCTGCTGCATTGTTGGTTTTACCGAGGGAATCTCTGAACCAGGGTCCTGAACAGGCCAAAATCTGCCCTCCAAAAGTCCAAGACAGAGGTTTTGTTGATCTCTTTCCTTACTTCACTGAGAATCAAAAATCATTTAATGGTCACTGTGTCCAAGGCAGCCTCTCACCACCGCATCTCTCCACCAGCCTCTCTCTGTCTGTGCACAGGTTTATCCCTATAAGGTGTAGTGCACACATAGGTCTTGGCACAACTCAAATTTACCACTTTCTTTGCTGAGGGTTAGTCATAAGTTATAGAAACTCTAATCAATGCCTTGCATTGAGACACTCCTGATAATGAGGGGAGTCATTTCCACCCACCTGGGGCAGAATTTCCAGGTCAGCCAAGACAATGAGTCTCCTCATTGGCTTCCATGGCGATTGGCTCTGGTCCGTAATCCAGTGCTGAATGAAGTTAAGATTAAAATTTACCTTACATTCATAGCCTTGTGCTCCACAGTATCCTACAGTGCACAGTATTCTATTTCCTTTGAGCTAATATTTCCTGCATTGCTGTTATGTGTAACATTCCTCGCTACTGTTTCCAAATAGAACTGGACCCAGAAGATTGCACCAAAAATCCTACAGTTGTTGACTGAGTGGACAGAGACTTTTCCTTATGATTTCCGAGATGAAAGAATGATGAGGAACTTAAAGGAGTTGGCACAAAGAATAGCCAGTGGGGATGAGGTAAGTTGTCTGCAAACAAAGTTATTGGATAAAAAAGCATTCCTGTTACTGCTTTGATACTGCTGTTAATAACAAGGTGTGGCTCTGGGTGCTTAAGAAAACTTACTGTGAAGGTGCTGGTAGGCAAAAAGTTCTGTCTGGTACCTAAGCCTAGGATGAAATCACGCAGCATAAGCAGATCTTCTCCAAAGCATGGGCAAGGTTCTCTCCCCCTCTAAGCCCATAACATAATCCCATTTTGTGCAGATGGGCACAACTTGGTGGATGTTAGTATTTATCATTTTAGTGATTCTACTTGGAAGAAGCTATCTAGGACAATAGCTGAGAAATCCCTATCAGTGTTGATCATTTCTTTAGTAAGATGTATTGGAATTGACCTGTAGGTCAGTGGAAAAGTTACAGCAGTTTTGGGGAGAAATTTCCAAAAGAGAACAGGACCAGGAATAATTGTCTTGAGCTTAAAGTATCAGATCAGAGGAAGTCTATCATATTCCTTCCTGTGGATGGGGCACACAAGGAAATCACCTGACCTTTTTCTAAATTCCACTTTTCAGATGGAAGTAAAGTTCCATGTGGGTATTATGAAATAATTCAATGCTCAACTAATAGTTGTCTTTTAAATACTGAAATAAACTCACCAAAAGCCAAGGGTTATATTTACTTAGTGGAAGGGAATTAACAAGGTTTCAGTAAACAAATCCTGTGTAGCTGGCATAACACTGTGATTGCAAAAGACACTGGAGTGGCATTTGGAAGAACCATAAACACAAATAGCAATTGCTAAATGGCATTGTGTTTCCAGTGTTCCTCAGGGACCAGTGTTCCTTATATAAGCTTTTAAGTAATGATATGGATGAGGCAGCAAACAGCACATTAACAGGCGTGGAGGTAAGCTGGACTGAGAGGAGCTGAGAGTGCTGCCAAAGGCCTGGAAGGGTCTTGAGAGGCTGTTCACAAGCATGGAAAAGAACAAACCTAAAGTGAACTTGGAAGCTGAAATACGTTTTGTTGTTGTCAAAGTGGGGAGGGATGAAAGAGGATGGGACAAGATAATGAGATGCAGTACAAAGTATAAATGAAAAAGAGATCCAATTTGATGTGCAAGCTGAAAGGTTGCAAGATAGCTCCAGGGAGCTTTGGGCTGGGGAAGAGGCAAGAGGTGTGCCTTCACTCCAGGGGTGCCAGGTTGCTTTGTTTCTAGATACTCTTCATAGCAAAGTAGGAAACTGAAGTTCAGTTCCAGGCAAAGCAGTTATGATTGAGAGCTCACACCAACTTGAAAAATACTCACTGGCACAAAAAAACCCCAAAAAACTGCTTAGCCTGGAGGAAGTTGAGTTGGTGGATGGAAGAATAAAATGAGAAGAGGGAAGGGTTGTCTGCAACAAAGTTTCTGGCACAACAGACAGTTTAAACAGTGAAATTGTCTATTGAAGGGAAAGGCAGATGTACCAAGCTGCTAGGAAATGTGCAAAGGGAGCAATCTTACTCTGCAGAGAACTATAAATCCTTTCTAGCTGTAGCTTTGAGGGTTTTTTGACTTTGAGGTTTCCTTTAGAAAGACAAAGTGAAAGCAAGCACTGCAGTAAATTGACTTGTTTTATTGTGAACTGCTTGGATCAGTAAATGGCAACTTCCTTGACCTTGCTTTTCTACAGATCCCTTGGATTTTTGTGAGTCATTACCCTAAAGAACACAAAAGAAGCAGTTTCCTACTCTTGTTCACTACAGTTCTACTTATAGCTTCTTATTCCACTTCCTGAATTACTGTACTCCAGTTCTTTTAGAATCTGTCAGTAAGAGTACGACCAAAACTTCTCACCATTCTAACATATCACTCCTTCAAAACAACATATTTGGAAAAAGCTTTGGAGGAAAGGACATATTTATCAGAATAAAGGAAATACTGCAACCTTGGACTGATCATACTATAGTGTGCAGACAGTAGTTTTTGGATGATCCTTTTTGAAGTCACTTAGGTTTTTTAATGGTTCAAGATGATATGTGGAATCTGGAAGAGTAGCCACCTTGGTTACATGTTTCTATCTACTTAAGAGTTGAGTTGTGCTCTTAAAATTGTCACTCCTCGTAACTTAAATAACTACATGGAAAGGCCTGCAAAAAGAAAAGACTAGAGAGATGGTTTTATTATCTTATTTTCCTCAGATTCACTGCAAGTTTAAGCTCTGACTTTGGTGAAACTGATCATGATTTGCTGTAGAGAGAAGCAGGCCCTTTGTTTATCATTGACTGGCCACTTACTTGGTTTTTCCTGTGGTCTTAAGCAGAAGATGGGGTATTTTCATTTCTTGTATTTCCTCCAGTGGTGGTTGGTACTTTCAGGAAGTGGATTGAACACATCTTTTCTTTGAGCTAACTGGGTCAATATTGAACCTGTGAGACAATCACTGCTTAAACCCTCAGCTGGACTCCTTTTGATCCGATGAAATGCCAATATTACAAATTCACATAATAGAGCTTCTCTTGAGTTGACAACAAATACAGGCATCAGCATCCATCTGTTTCAGTGTCATGCAGACTTTAATGATGTCTTCTCACATCTCAGAAGTGTTTTCTGATTGTTTGGTGTTAAAACAGATGTACCGGAAGAATGTGCAGCAGCTCCTCCAGAACCTGATTCGGAAGCTGGCCGCAGTTACCCAGTACGAGGAAGTGCTTGCAAAAATTGACACCACCACATCCACAGATCGCCTCACGCTCCTAAAGACCAAGCCCCAGTCCATCCAGAGGGACATAATCACTGTCTGCAATGATCCCTACGTGTTAGCTCAGCAGCTGACGCACATAGAGCTTGTGAGTTGTTACATTCCCAGGGATGACTTCATCCCTCCCCTCTTTTTGAAGTGCAGGTTAACAGGGGATATGACTTGGCTGCTTCTGTGCTTTGTTTAGGAGAGACTCAATTATATTGGACCAGAAGAATTTATCCAGGCGTTTGTGCAAAAGGATCCTTTGAATAATGACAAGGTAATGGGAGCAGATCTGGAGCAGCTCTGAAATGCATCATTTACCATCAGGTGCACCATGGGCTGGTAGTGAGGTCTGGCAATAAATGAGGACCAGTAGAAAACAAGCTTTACCAATCCCATTAAACATTTTGTTAATGTTTTTTTCTTTTCTTTCTGGAGTACAACTCCTGAAGCTCCGGAACTCAGCCAAAAAATTGACTTAAATGAACACATTTCCTGGGTTTTCTGACTTAAGCTAAGGGAGAACTTAATCCTGTGAATGTTTTCCCCAGGCCATCTACACAGCCTACAGCTGGAAGAGACTGAGTTTAACTTTGCCTTCTGCATTATTCATTTTCGACATCTGTTCTTCCTTTTTAGTAAACTGAACTCTTTGCAGCCAAGTGGCACATGGGGGAATTTGCAGGTAGAGCAGACATAACAAAAAGAGTGTGCAGAGGGCTCTAGATCTACATGAGATGAAGGGTAAATATGCAGTGTTTCTAACCAGCCATGACAGAATTGTCATCTCTTTGAGTGCTGTTTTCAAAAGGACTTAATTTTTTATGTTTTCGAAGATGACTTAACCTCTGTAGATAAACTGTGATAAAGTCAGTCCATTAAAACTTGAATTTAAAACTGATAAACAGGATAGAATGACAAAAGTTTACAATTTGATGTTCAATCAGATGGTCTCTGAAATTGTTCTTCCAGATAGAGATCACTGAAACTGCAGTCTACCCTTTTTTAGGCAACCCTGAGGTGTGGTGTGGGAATGATTCCAAGATGATACAGCATAGCACTGCTCAGGAAAGGGATAATCCCCTCAAAATGGTAGAGTTGGTCTCCCAAAGTTAGGATGCAGTATGTCCATTTGTCATCAATAGCTGATCATAATGTGCCTGACCTCTGTTTTCCTGTGCACTTGCAGAGAGCTTAGTGCTGTACCTGCTCTGTCAGAGGGACAGGAGTAAGGACTGAAACAGTGTGTGTATTCAAGGGAGCTTTATGCAGATATTTAGGCCTGATTGTTTGGATAAGTCTGTCCTGGGTCCTTAAAGCATCCCAGTAGGACTTCAAGCATGGGGTGGATTCCACATGCCTGCTGGAGTGCTTTACTGGGCTGACAGCTCAGAAGGAAGTTACACATGTTTGAATATTACCACTGCTGCTTTCCCTCTAAGCTTTTTGTCACTTTGGGTAATTTGAGTTATTCCTGGTTAGTTGAGAGTGTTTGGGAATGGCAAGGCAGAAAGCCAAAAGGTCTCACAGGAAAAAGATAAAAATTGTGCTAAAAGTTGCTATTTCATTTCTGTCTGTAGAGCTGCTACGGGGATCGAAAGAAGACTCGGAATCTTGAAGCCTATGTGGAATGGTTTAACAGGCTCAGTTACTTGGTTGCAACAGAAATCTGTATGGTGAGCAAGGACTTTTTGTGCTGAAAGGTTTTATTTAGTTGTCTAAAACTGTGAAGCCTTTTCAGGTTTGGTGCCTTTTGGACTTTTCATTCACTTGGTTCTGTAATTGTTCACATTTGGACGCAGTCAGAGCACGTCTGAAGAGGAAATAAGTTCAGTGTTTTTAGCATTATACTGATGCCTGAGCCTTGTTTATGTGACAGTAATGATTTATTCTGGGTCAGCCCTTCTTGGTACATGAGCATGTCTGGCCTGCTGTTCTCTTCTCTGAAAGCCTCTTGTGGATTGAGGCACATTCTCTTCCCTGGCTGACCCTCTACTCTGCTCTGCTGTTCTTCATATCCTTTTTCTTGGCAGAGCCTCTTTGCCTGTTGTCCTTGTTCTCTGCCTGTCCAGGATCTGGTTTGTCTTTGCTGTCCTGAATGCTTTTGTACACAGTAGTGTGGCTTCCTTTACATGTAAAGGATAGTGTGAAGCTGTGGTACTTATGGAAAAGACTTTTAACAGTGGTGTTATTTCTTCAGGGATGTGTCTGAGTGCTGGTTCCTGCAGAGCATAACCCTACAAATGCATTTCTTGCAGCCTGTGAAGAAGAAGCACAGAGCAAGAGTGATAGAATATTTCATCGATGTGGCACGGGAATGTTTTAACATTGGCAACTTCAATTCCTTAATGGCTATTATTTGTAAGTATGTGTACTGAGATATTATTTTATTCCTGTTTAAATCTGGATAAAGGAAGCAGAGTGATTCACACAGAAGTCTACTGCATAGCTTGGTCAGCAGCATGAAGTTGCTCAACACTGTAGTGCTATGTGTGTAGTATAAAGTTGGTATAAACCAAAGTTTTCATTGCCACTCTTCAGAGACCTAAATCCCCGCTTTTTACAACCAACTTCAGTGCTAAATTAGAATAAAAACTTGCTTCATAATATGGAGAATTGATGTCTTCCATTGTTTCTATCACATCCTAGTGGTTTAAAAACACCTCTTTATATCTGGTGGGAAAATGCTGGGAATATTCTTTTTTTCATTTGAAATATGAAAACTTCATAATTACGTGTAGTTTTCAATAAATTATGTAAGAGATGGTGTTCAGAACATTCATTTGAGCTTTTCTGCTGTATATACATGTTTTATCAGATCCACATTAAATCATGTCTTAGCAATTTTTTTAGAGCTTTCATTCTGTAAGAGATGAAGATTTTGTTTCCAAGATTATTGTGGAATTTAAAGAAAACAGTGACTCTGATTTCTTGAGTAACTCCATTGAAAATACTTGTTATTGGTAATAGGTTCTTTGCTTTAGAAATACTTACTAGTCCAAGCTACCTGAAAGATTTTTTTCTTTTAAATACTCCAGTAATCTCTTTCTCTTATATCAAGCTGGCATGAACATGAGTCCTGTGTCTCGGTTAAAGAAAACCTGGGCAAAAGTGAAGACAGCCAAATTTGATATTCTTGAGGTAAGTTTGGCTAATATTTGGACAGAAGGCTATTAATACCATTTTACTTTTGACTACTCTAAAATGTGAGTTTGGCTTCATTATGACATTTAATTTAGTATATATGTGCTCTTAATGGATGTTGTCCAGCTGACCTTTGTCAAAGATCGTGCAGGTGCAGCACTGTATGAGTTTGTGATTTGTCCAAGAGAATGTATTGGATTCCTTGTTGTGCTGAATGGACATTTTAAAAAATAAGGTTTTCTTCTGATCAAACAAACAAGTGATACCACAGCCCTCTACAAAGCTGTGTTTGTGGGGCTCTTCAGAAGACCTTTTCCTATTTAAGAGTTGCTCAGATGAGAAAGGATTGTGTGTTCCTCATTATCTGCATCTTTTCATGCCTTGCAGCATCAGATGGACCCTTCCAGCAATTTTTATAATTACCGAACTGCTCTGCGTGGAGCCACTCAGAGGTCCCTGACAGCCCACAGCAACAGAGAGAAGGTGTGTTGGCAAATGACTTGGCAGTGGGCAAAAGGGAAATGTGCTTGTTAAGCTGCATGGTAAACCTTTATCCTGGAATTCTGATTCTCAGCAACTCTACCCCGGTGGGCTTATAAAAAGCTGCCAGATAAGTTTGGTGCTGGCTGACAGTCCAAATATTAAATGATCACTTTGATTGTTTAAGTAAAATAAGTTGCCTCAGTTCATTTCTGTTTGACAGACACCTATATCTCACAAACCTGTACCACAAGTAGAAAGGCTAAGGACTGACATGAGGTTGCTGTTTATTCTTGCAGCTGCTGCTTGTGCTAAACTTTCAGTAATTCATGGCTTAAGGTGGAAAGACTTTAAAACTTACAAAAGCCATTCTAAACCTCAAATCTAGACAGAGCTGTGGCATTCCCTCCCTGTATATAGTCTTTAGATGCAGAATCTCAGTGGTAGTTCTTGTGGAAAGGAATCAAATATCTTCCTAGCTACTCTCTTCTTGGAAGCAGTTGCTCACCAAGGGCTTCACGCTGTGTTTAATAAACGTGATCTTGGAGTCCGTGGAATAAACTACCAGGTAGATGAAGCAAATCCACGTGCCGTCTGCTGATCTATACTGTTGTTTTACATGGAATGTCTTTCTATGTCCTGAGGATCTCTTCACATATCATTCAAAGTACCAGAAGTTTAAATGTAAGAGGCTTACTTCTTTTCAGAGAAAAGTCAGTTTTAAGACTTCAAAGAAAGAACTTAGAGATATTGAAATATGGTGCAGTGAAGTGTTCTATAATAACTGAAATAATAAGTGGTATTTGTTTTATCCCCAGTTGTAACAAGGATGTGTAGCTGTGAAAACTTCCATAGGATGAAAATTAAAATAGAACGATTTTAAGAAAATAAAATTCTCCAACATTCTCCCAAGAAAATACTTTGTTCAGTTGGCAGGAAATGCTTAATTTTAAGCCAGTCAGTACCAAGGTTCCATGACTTACATGAGCTCAGGGAACTGTAGCTTGAAAACCATTTGTGCTGCTACCCCCAATATTCCCTGCTGTGCTTCAATGTGCATTTCCCCACGTTTACCAAATAAGTCCTGTCAAGAGGGAAAGCTACACTACAAGAAACTTGCAGGAATTACATGTAAGAAGTAGGTGCCTCTGACCATTTATCTTCTTGAATCTGCAAGGAAGAAGGAAAAAATGAAAACAGGAAGGACATGACACAGAAATGGAGGACTTTCTGGAGAGACTTGTATTTTAAAATGTTGTGACTGCACAGTTTTTGTGTAAAGATGTAGAATGCTTAGTCCTTCAGTATTTTGCTTACCTTTTGTATCACCTGACTTCCTTTCATTTTTCTCTGTAGACCACTGTGTCTTGATTCAGGACCAGACTGATAATAATAATGTTGTTCTCTCCCTAGATCGTGATACCTTTCTTCAGCCTCTTGATCAAAGATATTTACTTCCTCAATGAGGGTTGTGCCAATCGCCTTCCAAATGGTCATGTCAATTTTGAGGTAAGTAGGGCACTAAGTGGGGTTTTAATGCAGGGTCAGCCCCTTTAACAGAAAACCGGAGCAGATCACAGTCTAATTTCCACTGGATTCTGAGAGAGCAAACATAGACTGGAATTTGAGTATATCTGTTCCTTCTCAGGGGAGCTGGGAGGTAGTCAGGGAAAAGCAATTTTATTGGAGATGGAGTGTTTGTAGAAACTTTCAATATTCCCAGGTTTTTTTGTGGGGGGAAAAAGCCATCAGAACTTCTTCCCAGTGCTCAAATTCATCTCAACATTTCAATACACAGGTTTGATATAGTTAATGACAGAATGTTCAAATTAGTATTTTAGGGCTTATCTTTTAATTCCTCACATAAAAAGCAAGTTCCTCCTTTATCAAGATAAATAGGCATCATTTTCATGCGTGTAAGTCCCAGAGTGTCTCTGAAGAAATATGTGATAGAGCAGCAGTGAGGGAGTTTGGACTCTCTTGTCTTCCAGTAGTTCTTCTGGCTCTGATTTCATGGTTGTTATCTGACACAGGGTGAGTTACCCAATGATTTGTTTCCTGGTACTTTCAGTTTTCAAGAAGCCTGGGTCATTCACACGGAAGTGCACTACATTTCAGTTGTAGTCATGGGCCTGAATTAGCCCAAAGGTTCTTAAACTAGGCTGTGCAATCACCTGGAATGTCATTTTGCTCAAGGAATCCATGTGCACTTGAGACATGTTAAACTTTAATTGAAAGAGCTTATCAATTAATGGCACCAGCACACTACATGGGCAGTGTTTATTTTTGGCATAATTTTCCAAAGAGCATTTCATATTTGCTAACTGACAGGAAACATCTGGATTTTGAAATGTCAGTATTAAGCACTTGATGTGAAAATCACTATGTATTCAATTGCAAAACAAAAACTGTGAGCATCATCAAAGTCAAAATTTGGGCATAAAGAGGGTTACCAGCTCCTTGGGGAAAAAAAAAAAGTGCACTTCATGATCTACTATATTGCTATTCACAATAGCAATTTTAACAAGGTGAAGGAGTGGGAAGTTACCATAGCTTGAAACAGGAACACAAAAGTTAGAGGCTGAGTGTTGAGTCAGATCACATTCAATTCTATCTTAAAAGCCAAGGACAGGCAAAGCCTTGGTCTCCAAACCACGATCTCGCCCTCTTTTTGAAAAAATGTTCAGGGTAAGCAATGCTGTTCGACATATAGCACCTCTTCTGCTTTGTATTCTGACAGAAATTTTGGGAGCTGGCAAAACAAGTCAGTGAATTTATGACATGGAAGCAAGTGGAGTGTCCTTTTGAAAGGGATTGGAAGATTCTGCAGTACTTGCTCTCTGTCCCAGTCTTCAGTGATGATGGTAAGGAGCTCTGGATTTCTGCAGGGATGGTGTCACTGCCTACTGCTTTATCTCTTTCTGTGTTAATTTGTGGCTTCCACAGTAAGGAAAGACTGTCTGGCAAGTGAAAAATGCTCCTCCCTTACAAATGACAGAGAAGATAAGATTTTTCTTGTATGCGCATATAGTCTGTGAGAATAAACATTTTTTCTGAAATAGAATGAACTAAATTGATGTGGTCCTTCTAAATGTCACATGAAATGTATTTATGTGGACTTTCAGGATACTTTGTACTAAAGGGTGCTGCTTAAGGAAGAAAACAGGGACTTCACTGGCTACATACAAAGCACCATGTCCCTGGGCTCATTTTATTTTCTCTTGAGTGCTTTCTGCTCCTCATGCGTCTGAGTTTCCGCCGGTTGGTTTTTTCCCCCCCTCAGGGTAGTCTTTGTTCTCATGCACACTTTGTTAGCATTGTCTGGGTGCAATTATAAGCAATGCTATACTTCCTAATGGGATTCTGAAGCCCTAAACTGAGAGATGGAGAATATGTGCCTGCGTCATTTAACTCAGTCTGCTTTGCAGGGAGAGCAAATTTTAAAATGCCAGTAGGCCTAACATAATGTATTTGCTTCTGATTGCAGCACTTTACTTGGCTTCCTATGAAAGCGAAGGCCCTGAAAACCACATTGAAAAGGACAGATGGAAGACACTAAGGTTTGTGTCAGAGGTTACCCAGATCAATAAATAAATAGAATGGGATACAGAGGAAGCATCAAGCAGTTAAAACCAAATGGCATGTTACGTGTTTCAACAGATGGGGCACAGCATGCTTGTAAATCCCCCCTCCAGTCTGGGACTCTCGGAAAAGATAGAACAATCAGTCTTTATCTTAAGCTCTGTCGGTCCTTCTTGCCCTTAGGAAATGGGAATTAGAATAAATAATTTTGTATTTTAATTCCTTGTGTTCCTCAGTGAAGGAAGAAAGTACTTCCTAAACTCCAAGAAATCCCCACTTTCTCACAAGTACTATACAGAGCACTCTGGATTCCCCACAGATGTTTTCACAGCTACTGCATCCCTTTGTGCACCAGCCTTTGAGGCAGGGCTGAGGTTTGCATAAAAATTGTTCTGGGGAAAATGCATTAATGAAACCACTTAACAATTTAGAGTTCAGGCTGGGGAAAAATATTTAGCAAAATAATTTTTGGCTTTTCTTCTACTGCTATTAGAATGCAGCCTCATCAGCTCCTTGATTTTACTAATTGGAAGGATACATGAACCATAAGGCAGGGAGTTGTAGCAATTCCATCTGATTGATTCCACTCATTTTGAGAAGACAGAAAGAGTTACTCACATCAGGGCACAGACACTCCACATTACACAGAGTGACAAGATGAAAATCTGTAGTAACACGAATTTCAGTTTCACGGCTTCCTTATCGTAGTCACTCTGTCTGAGAAGATTTATTTCATTCTAATGATTGTCTTCACCCATTTGCATTTCCCTCTGCCTTTCAGGTCAGCGCTTCTGGGCAGAGTCTAGAGCACACCATGTCTGCTGTTGCTGTGTTACGTGGATTGCCAAGGGGCATGGCTTGGCTTATTTTTCTGTGCACTGAGTGGCACTCAGAACGATGAAAGATGTGCAGCCAGTTGCGATATCTTGGCAGCAAAGATGAAAGAAGTTAATTCAAGAACAAACAGGCAGCTTCTCCCATCTGACAGATGAGATAAAATCACAGCCCACTCAGCTGGGATTCAGGCTGAAGTATTGATTGAGAATCCTTTGAAGATCTCAGATGCTGCCTATGAATCATTTCACACCTGGATGGAATATTCTTCCCTTTCCTTTTGCTGCAGCTGGCTGCTACAAGGACTCTGCAGAGCTGCTGCAAGGACTCACAGGAGGCTATGGGGGGGAAATGTTCACCATTCCTTTCAGTGAAACCCAGGTCTGCATTGAAGAGCTCCCATTCCTAATAAGCTGAATATATCCCCAAAGTTTGGGATTGCTAAGAAGGGAAAGGACTGGACACAAAAACTGGCTGCTGAGGAGAATTTCTCCCTACCACTGTAATGGTGGCTGGGTTTTTTTTCTTTTTCCAGTGTGTTTTTGAGTTGGCTGCTGGCAAGCAAACTCATTATTATTTTAAGTTATTTAAAAAAATATAAAGTAATGAAAATCAAGGCTGTGGTAAAAAATACACCTGCTATAAAAAGATAATAGCTATGTAGCTCTACAACTTCTAGGGAGGCTTTTTCTTTTGTTCACTTCTTTAGAGCTAACCACTACGTGCAACAAACATTTTATTTTTACTGTGAGGTTTTGTTACTCTTGATTTTCCGTACTTGACCTTCTTCTTATATTAGGTTGAACAAGCTGACTTTTCTAGAATAGTCTTTGAGAAACTGGCATAAAAACTGTGTTGAAATATGAGAGTATGTTTTTATTCAGTAATTTTTATAACTGCTATTTTTTTGAAAGGGTAACAGTGGAGAACACAGTCCACTCTTGATTGAAATAGCAAGATGCTAAAAAGAAAAAAAGAGGCTTCTTCTCAGCTCCAGCTATGAGCAAAACAGTCTTCCTGTGTGTTTGCTTTAGGGATTATGTTTATGGCTGTGAAGTATTTCACTGTATTACACACCTATTAAGTTTTTAGTAGCTCTGAATACTTAGTCACTCTATCTATCCTAGGAAGAACATGATTGAAAAAAAAAAAATACAAAACCAAGCTGTAGCTGTAGATCACCCTGGATGCAAAAATCAATAAGCAAAGTACATACTCGGCAAAAAAAAAACCAAAAAAAACAACCCTATTTGCAATTATTCTGCTACTGTTGTAAAAAAAAAAAAAAAAGGAAAAAAGTAAGAATAAATATATTTATTTGTTGCACTGCATCTCTTGAGTTTTCAGGTAAGGTGGTTTTTATGTTCTGTCTGTACCTTTTCGGGCAAATATTTTAATTATGAATTCCATAGTAACACAATGAGGTAGCCTTTGTTAATGGGGACACTGTCCTTAACTACAGCCTGTTTGATAGTACAAGGTACTGGAAGTCCCAGAGTTTCATATTCCACAAGGACCAGCACCAGGGCCTCAAGCCCTGACAGAGAAGGTTTCCTCTCCTCCTTTCCCATTCCCCGTACAATGGGGAAGGGAGGATCCAACGGAGCTTGGGGTAAAGGAGAAAGAGGGCCAGCTCTTGGAAAGGAGAAAACTGCTTCTGCTGTGCACAGACTTGCCTCCCAGATTTCATCAGGTGAGGCCTTTCCCATCCTCCCCTCTACATCCTTCCCCTCTTGCCACAGCTTATGCCTGGTGCTTGAAAGGGGAAAGCAAATCCCAAACCTCTGGCAAGCCAGAGCTGCTCCTTCAGCCATTATTTAACTTAGTGTTTGATGTTAGAGCCTTGCCATGATCTGTGTCCTCTGCTCCATCATTTGGTGCAGCCAAACCGTGCTGGGTTTTCATTTTGAACATCCCAAGCTATGTCAGGCTGTTGAACCACTGATGTGGAAAGAGCCATTCACACCTGTCCATAGCAAATGGGAGAGAAAAGGACTGATTCTTCCACGGTCGAGCAGCTCCCAAAGGAAACATCACAGACTCTCAGAAATGAGGAGTTACAAGATCTCATTAGCTCTACAAGCTGAGTGTTCAGGCAGGACTGAAAATCCCAGCTCAGTGCTGGCAGATGCTCAGTGCTTAATGGGGGCAGAGGCAGCAATCTCCTGTACAAATGGCTCAAACATTACTTACTTATTTGTGGTGCACTTTCTTCTTGTGGTGCAGAGACAAAAACTGCCTCTTACAGAGCCATGTGAACCAACTTGCTCAAAAGAGTCTACAGATGTCTGGCTAAGCCCACAAGAACAATACCTGTCCTTACCATCCAGCCATTTCCCTGCTCTCCTATTTGGAAAAATCTTCATGGTGTCATCACGAAAAGAGCAGTCAGATGGATGCAAAATTGTGCAAGAGCCTATTTACATCTGTCATGTCTAAAAGAACAAGAAGAAACCTTTACATCCACGTGGGTATTTTGCATTTGTGTTGTATTTTGTCAGCCTTCCCAGACAGATGTTCTTGGCAGAGCTGAAAGTGGTACTTGACCTAGCACTAAAATTGGCAAATAGGCTAGCAGGCAAAATGTCATTCATTTTCCAAGACTTCTGTTACTCTAGGGAATATTCCCTGTCATTCTGGGAGACTTTCCTTAAAAGTTGTGTATAGTATGCTCCTTTGTGGGCTTCCTGCAATATTTTTGCTGGAAAAGAAGAATAATCCTTTTGTAGTGCACCAGTGTCTGCTTTTTCTCTCATCTCCTCTGTCCAATCTTAGTAGCAGATTTTTCCTGCTTAAAGGGAAGGCATGTGTTAAGCTGACACTTCATACTCAAAGAACTGATCAAGTTCAGTGAGGGTTTGGTACCAGCAAGGGCATCATTTGATACCCACTGATACTTCATCATCATTACACTCTGCTGCATAAAGCTCTTGTGGAATATGATTTTTTCTTTCTCCTTCATTAGAAATTTTTAGCTACAATGTGACCGAAAATCAGATCTCACTGTAAGCCAGCTAAATACAGTGTCCTCCTTTCATGAAGATTACTTTTCAGGAAGAAAAATGCAAAAGATATTGTGAATAAAGCAGCTGTTTTTCATCAGTTATTTATATAGTCAAAGAAGTCTGAGTGCCAGTGATTCTGTGGGGCCAGATTATCTGCTTTCTTGCAGTGCTTTTCTCCCCTGTCTTGTGAAGTCCAGAGGTTGGGAGGGGAAAATTTTCTTAGGTGGATTTCCAGCTACAGGGAAAAGCAGCACCTGGAGCCAGTGTATTCCAGGAACAATAAACCAAGCAAAATATCTGTTGATGTTTCAGCACCAAGTCTGGCCTAATGGTCAAAAGATTAAATAACTTTCCTGGCATTAACAAGTCCTTATTGTCTGACAACTCACTAGCATTTACATATGGAATGCCTCACTGATTTTTAAACGAGTTTTTCATGGGAGAAAGGTATGCATAGGAAGTCAGAAATAATTAAGGCTGGGAGAAAATTATTTCAGAAAGAGCTGGAGTTTCCCTTGTCCTTTTCTTCTCCAAGTGGTTCAGAGTAGTTGAATTCTGCTTTTCCATTAAAAAAGTTAGAAGAGGATCTATGGAGTAATAGAAAAGAGAATCTGGTAAGAAATCAATTGGCACCCCTCTCCTGAAGCATATCACGTAATTGTAGTTGCAGTATTGGATAGAAGAAAGTGCAAGCAATAAAAGTTTAAGTTACAGTAACTTGTTTGACTTGCATGTGTTGAATTTCAGGTTTGCTGCCTAAGAAGCTCCACTCAGAAATTACATAGTGATTCTCTTGTAAAGGGAATCAGAGGTGTGCTGTATCTGCTACCCAGCTTAAGAGAAGATAACATCCAATGCCAACAAGAGTGACTTAGTAGGATGACAGCAAAAGTTCACAAAAAATTTGAGCAATTAGTCAGAAAGGTTTAGAAAATAGCATGTGAAACATGAAGTAAAACACAAATTGGCAACTTACAATGTGTTTCTTCCTACTGCTGTTGCTAAGGTAACAATGTATTCTTATGCTAACAATGAAGAACATTACTATTTCTCCTTAATTTCTCTTTCAGCAAACATACAACTCTTTTTTGGTACTTCTTTCTGTTTGGCAGTTCAGGATCAGGCCTAGAGGAAGCAGCAGGTGATGCTCCTTGTTCCCTGTGTGACTCAATTTGATAACCAGCAGAATTCAGAGGCTGTTTGCCCCCCCATAAAAAAGTGCTTACAGCATTACTTACTCTCAAGCAACTTCACAGAGAACAGGTCTCATTTCAAGATCCAACCTGAATATGGAGAGCTGAGCATTAAGGATCTGTGAATTTCTATTTCAACAGGTTTAGTAAGAACTTAAAACCACGATACATGTTGAGGTGTTTTTCACAAAAGATTAATGGAAATATGTTCTGGAGCAATATTCACAGAGTATGTCATTAGTAGATTAAGTTTCAAGGAGAAGGTAAGTGTAAATCAGTAAATCATAATGTTAGCTTTTTAACAGATAGAATTTTCCTTTCCTCACACAAAATCAAATTCAGATTCATCCCAGATGGTTGCTTTCATAATACAAGTTTTTCAGGACATAGTATAATTATTGGTAATGTGCTATCAGGTACTTGTTATACTTAAGAAACATTCTTCACCTTTAGAAGTGAAGTGGGTATTTAAATCCATATATTTGTCTATACAAATTTCGTTTCATATAATGTTAGCATACTTGATTGGATTATTTAAATGCTACTTTCCTTGTCAAATAAGAAAACTTCTCTTTTATTAACTGCCATGGGAAGTCATAGTTACACAATGTCATGTGAAGAGTATCAGTTGCTATATCAGTGGTTAGCATGTTTTCAGCAAAAAGAAGTGAAGAAGGCACTTCAGTTATCGCCAGCATGACTGAGTGTTTTCAGTTAAGTGTTACATGCTGGTTCTGTTTAAATCCCTTATCTGTAGTCTGCTACTTCTGAATTGAGTTTAAAAAATTGCAGAGATCCTCTCCTTCCTAGTGGGAGGAGAGGAGAGTGAGTGTTTACCCCTCCCACCCAAGGAGAGGACACTGGCATTGCAGGTACAACTGGCTGTTCCCTGATGCCTGTTCCTTCAGTGCCCCTCTCCCCGCAAGCCTATTTCAGCCCATGAACTTTCCTGCTTTCAGCTTCTGCCTTTCAAGATATGGATGGGAAAGAAACTTTAGTCTGATGCGGGGTGCCCTCTTGTGATACAAATGAAACAAATCCAGAGATCCGGGTGGGATGGGATGAGGAAACATGAATGAAGGTTCCCAAGAAAAAATGTGTTTAGACTGTGACCATACTCAGAAGCCAGCAACTGCATTATCTCCTTAGTCTTCAACTTCTGCCAACATGTGGTGTGAAGCCAATGAGAATTAAGCATCATAATGAATTTTAATGAGGCATATTTCCTACACAACCTCACTTCTCTCAGCTTTTTCCTTGGAATGGCTTGTAATTGAAATCAAGCTAAAAGCAAGCAGCAATTCAGGTAGGGCACTGCATCCTGTTGTAAACCACCTGGAAAGCTGGTTTATTTGGAGTAAAGGAAATGAGATTCAGCACAGATGTTATCTTGCTTAATGCCCAACTGAAAAGTGTTCAGGTATTTTGAGATGGGGACAAAGTAAAATGTAGAATGAAAAAAAGAAAAGCATTAAGAGCATGATCAGAGTTTTCTCCCAGTAATTTAACATCCTACTGAGTCAAGATTGCACTCATTGAATGTTTCTCTTGGGATTGCCATGTGTGGTATATGATTCAACATAAACTTTCTCTTTTAATTCCCTTTTTTCCTCTTAACTGTGTAGGGGGAGGTGCAAACCCTAAAAAGACCTCTAGGTTTTTGTAAAGAAAAAGGCAACAAGCCTGCCATCACACACATATATAATTTTTGCAAACAAATACTCTAGTACTTTGGGAATTAACCCAATGAGCATATTTAAATGGTTTTGTATAAGTTTATTCTCCCTCTCCCATTTCCCCCAGTCACCGGTCAAATGCAAAAAATATTAGTTCTAAGTGCTGTCTCTTACTTGTTGATTTCAATTACATTCTTGCTGCTTTTCTCAGTCCATTCATTTATCAGTTTGATATCACATTGTTTCCACAACCTCCTGTAAGCAGACGAGTCATCTAGTTTACAATTTGTAATTTACTTCCTTGTAGAACAGATTATGCAATGTGGGTAGGCTCATGGCAGCAAGCTGGCTCCTGCTTTTCCAGCCACAAACATTTGAAAGCAAAATGGCCTTAAAACAGTTGTCTGAAGCTGAGGGAATTGCTTGTCTTGGAAACACACTAAGTTTTGAAGAAACACTGAATAGAGATAGAGATGGACCAGAGCCAGAGGTAGGGAGTATCTGCTCATTCTTGAGATCAGTCTTTTGTGTCAAGTTACATTTGCCTTGGGCTCTTTGGGCAGCAGAGCTTTGTACACTGTGAGATTCACCTGATGTCACACCTACAAGCCAGGGTGTTGCACATGTAGTTTAAGACACTGGAAAGAATCAGGCACCTCTAGCACTTTGTTCATCTCCTCTCATGTGAAGAGATCTCACTCTTTGCTGCACTTTGTCAAAAAGGTGAAATTAGGGTTGATCCCACCTTTAGCAGACGGAGTATGGAGTAGTCCCTGACCCTACATATTTCTTTCAACTTATAGAATACTCTCCATACGTGTCTTACTGCACAGTACCTCAGTGGGAGAGCTTGAATACCATTCCAGGTGTGTCATATGCTGAAGGATCTGTGTCTTGCATAAGCAGTTCTTCAGCATGTACTAAAACAAAGTGATGTGTGGCTCCTTTCCCTTCTTGCACTACGGAGCCAAAGCATACACAAAATATACCCCAGAACAGGAGAGGCCAGAGACTAGAGGGAGATGGAAGTGGTCCAAGAAGGACCACACACATTGTCTGGAAATATTCTTGCTTCCAACTGCTCCTGGCTGTCTCAGGGAAGAGTGAGGTCCAGTTATCTGCAGCTGGCAGGACTGACTGAAGCCATTCTTTGCACTGTGGGGCATCTGTGTGGCAGACACTGCCTGGGGAGGTGTCACTTGCACTGCTGGAGGAGTCTCCTCTCCTACTCTGAGCATACTTGCATTGCAGAAGTGACTTGCAATCTGTTGGGCACAGTCTGCCCTTTCTTCTAAACACCCAGGTGCAGCAGGTCCCTGAGGCTTGATGAGGGGAGAAAATGAGTGACAAGGTAGGAGTGGAACAAAACTGAAAATCCTTGCTGCATAGCAGAATTAGTTTTTTCTATCACTGGGCCAAAGCGTAAGAACCAAAGACCCTGCACCCCTCTCTTGTTTGGCTTCCCTTGTTCAGCTGCCATCACCAGCTCGACCACCAGATGTCTGCACCCAACAGAAAACTGAAATGTAGCACTGAGATGAGCAGCTGGAAAAATAAATGAAAAGAGACAAAAAGTGACAGGGTGGGAAAGTGTGAAGGGAGCTGTAAGGGTTTATTTCCAGGCTTAGACACCCTTGAGGCAGGGATGACCCTCAGGCCCTCCAGGTGAGCCTTCATTCCCCAGTCCAGGACTATATTCCCAACACCAGTGATGTTGAAACAAGATGGATCTCTTTGGACGGTGGTCAGGAAAAAGGAGTGCTCAGAAGCAGTGCTGTGGCTATTTAACCTGGCTGCACAAACTTATGACTTTATAGGCAGTCCCACAGGAGAACTTTTTCCATGTAAAGATTTGGATCAACATCAGAAAAGGTCTGCATGCAAAAAGTAACCACAATAGCAGGATCCTTTGAAATGTGATATGTGGTAGTCGAACTAGAAAAAATGAGTGTCTTTTCAAGTGTGCTAGCTCTCAACTGAATCCTAATACTATCCATTCTTTCATGGGATCTAATGACCTGTTTCTGTTTGGGGATTAAGCAATGCCATTTCCCTCATGTAGTCCCTCTTTTGTATGCCATAATCTTTGTTATTATATCTACATAAAGAGGCTGCTCAAGACATCCTAGCAACATTCAACCTGTCAGTCAATTTTAAAGAGAGGCAGTAAAATGCGGTGATCTTTGCCCAGTGATCATTTTAGTGGGATGAGAAGCTATTTTTCCCACAAGGCTGAGGAGGAGGAAGATATTTTTTGGCAAATTGGGACAGAAAGAAAAGCAGGATCTCACTTGTTATCTGCTGCCTTCTGAACAACCACTGTTGTGATCCCAGCCTCAAGCTAGGACTGCAAGCTCTTGCCAAGGGTGTGGTCCCAAAAATGGTTCTCACCCAGTGTGCAAGAGGCCACTTCACAGACTTGAGGTATTTATTTACAGTTCTGTGCAGACAGGGGTGCTGGGTGACAAATTCACAAAGCCAGCATGACAACTACCAAGACCTTTCGCTATTTATATGTTTTAGCAAACAAAACACACTTTTATTATTTTTTTTTTCCTTGACAGTGGTGGAGCCTAGATAATTGATGTGCTTTAGGTTTCAAACGACATTTTTCTGATTGTTTGATTTTTAATTATGTTACTAGATGAGCCAAAACCACAAGAACAACCCCACACCCACAATAAAAGCACTTCTATTTGAGGTGGAAGGGAAGAAGGGATCAACCCCAAACAAAACACTCTTTCTGGAAGTACAGTGGGCAAGTGAGACTGCGTTGTGTTTCAGGTTGAAGTCCATCTTCTAGATTACCGATTCAATAGGCTAGTCACAAAATTAAGAGCAAAATTCTTCAAATAAAGAAATATTTCCCAAGGCATGAAAGAAGCAGAACTGTTATTTTCTAATCTCTGTTTGATTTCTACCTAAAAATTTAAATAAACACCAACAAAGCAACATTAGACACCATCAATTTTATTCTGCTACAAAACATGAAAGCAGCAGAAAGGCGCAATCTAAATCCTCATGTTTTCAAGCTCCTGCTCCTCAATACTTCGTGGCAATAAATGTCTCATCTATTTTTCTCTAAGACAGCAGTACAAATGGAAAGGATTAAAAACAGGCCACCCCTGTTGTGCTTCACAGGTTTACTGCTGCCCCTGCGGTTTGCAGAAAGTACCGTGGTTATTATAGGATATAGGCCTTGTGTGATATGATTGCACAGCTTTTTCTTTGACAATAACACCAAAATAAGTTGCAAGCTTTCCAAGTTCTCAAGGTAACCTGTACCGAAAGAAGTTCTAATCTAGCTTGACCAAAGCATCCCTAATTTTACCCAAACATACTGCTACCCTGAAACAAGTTCTGAAGGGATAAAAAGGCTCTGTAATATATCTAAGGAATTTTTAGAAGAGGTGTGACACCTGGACCTGCCCACACAGGTATGAGACCCTGCAGACAGTGCCCTGCAGCTGACCTTAGTCCTTTCAGGTTTGGAAAGCAGATCTCCAAAGGCTCTTGGGAGGTGAACTCCTGGGTGTACCCATTTACCTTTTTCACTTTACCAGCAAAGAGCAAGACCCCACACAGCTGGTGCACCACAAATAGGGAACAGTCTCTGGATTCCTGGCTGCATTTCTTACGAACTTTGCAGCAGGAGAAGAGGGTGCTGACAAACTCAGGAAATCTCATTGCTGCATCCCATAGCAGCTCACTTGCAGAGTGTAAGGGGTTGCTGGGACAAGTTTTCTCATCACATGCTTCACTGAGCAGTATAACATTTCTGGTCTGAGGTTGTTGAGTAGTGAAATGTATGTGACCAGCATTTATTTTTAATTTTTTTCTTGTCCTGTTGGAATTTATGTGAGCTGACATTCATCCCAGATATGGACAGAGATTGTGGAACACTGAGATCTGTTGGAAGCAAGGGAAGATTTATAAGTAGGCAGTCCCAAAATTGGAGAGACAGTGTCCTAGAGGCTACAGGTTGGCGTTAGACCAAGTCTTCTTGACAGCATCCATAGGAGAGGTGTGCATGCAGCTCTTTGCCTCTTGTAAAATCCTTTCATCCCTGATTTGTCAGGCTGTTTGGGTGAACAACCCTTGGAGACAGATGTTTTGAATCGACATAAAGATACGTGCTAGGAGAGAACAGCCCTTGTGAAACCTGTACTCTTCCAAGAGTCAACGTTGAAAATAGGCAATGCAAAATGGGGCAAGCCTGAACGAAGATATATCCTAAGATAGATCCTGCAAGCTCCTTGCAGGACTCTGCGGTGGTGTTCGAGGGTCAGTTTGAGAGAACAAGGGCTGCAGGATCTCTACAGCCGTGTGCCCGACAGCCACGCCAAGACCCCTCCACAGGACAGCGGAAAGCGAGCAGGACAAACACTTGTCGGCACGGCCCGAGCCGAGCTGGGCCCTGCATTTACCCCTCTGCCAGGCGGGGTGTGTTCAGGAGCCGGGCTCGTCCCTGCCCACCTGGGACAGGGCTGCCGCCTCCCGCCGCTGCAGCACGGCCGCCGCTGCCCGGGCGGGGCCCGGCCCGGCGCCCGCAGCCCCCGCGCCGCCGAGGGAGGGACCGGGGGAGGGACGGCCGAGCTCCGCCGCCCCTCTCCCGCCCCGCCGCAGCCCCGGCCGCCCCTCACGGGCAGCGGGAGCGGCTTCGTGCCCGACCCGGCTCCGTGGGGAGCAGCGCTCCGTCGTCCCTGCCGCCGCCAGCCCGCCCTGGCCCCGGGCCAGCCAGGCACGCAGGTGAGGGCAGCCCGCGGCAGCGGGCGGGCGGGGACCGGGGAGGCCGGGGCCGGGGAGCCTGGGGGAGCTGCGGCCTCCCGGGGCGATACCGGGTGCCGGCGGGGCGGGACTGGGCGGGGGTGCTGGCCCGGCTGTGCCGGCACCCCGCGGGCCTGCGGCGGACCCGGGCTCCGCTGGTGCTGGATCCCGCGAGCACCCCCTGAGCACCCATCGAGCACCCCCTGAGCACCCCTGAGCACCCCCTGAGCACCCCTCGAGCAGCCCTGAGCATCCCGCGGCGGGCGCGGACACCTCCGTCTCTCCCGGGTGGGTTTTGTGTCTGTCCGGTCCCTGGCCCCGTGTGTCCAGTGACCTCGAAAGGAGTGTGAGGTGCCCTGTAGCAAACACGGCGCAATGAATGCCCTGATGTGCCTTTTGTCTCCTGAGCTGTGGGTAAAGCTGGTCAGACCTCGGGGGAGCGAGGCTTTAAGTTTTCTGCTAGAATTGGCTGCTGTGATGCTGAATTACCAAAATCACCTGTCAGTCTCTTATTGATTCCTGTCACATACATGAGTTTCCTTCACAAGTGGCCAGTAAAAGGGCACCATGTGGAAACAGATCCGACTGTCAGATCCGACTGCTTGTTCCCTTGTCCACTGACAATAATTAACTGTGCATATGCCATGGGAAGACAGAAGCTCACTAGACATTGTCTCTCTAGTGAGGATGATAGATGATGAACCTCAAACACTACACACTAAACCCGTTCTGTTTCTGAATACAATCCAAACAGTAGGTTTTTCTGTGCCCTTGGGCAGTCACTCTGCCATATATAATTTTCAAGTTTATGGGATATCCTTTATTTGAAATGCAGTGACTGCTACTGCATTTAGTAGCAGAGATTGCTACAGTGTGATGATGTGTTTCCCATAATCTCCTTTCTATATTGTAATTTTTAGTTTATGTTGATTGTTGTTTGGGGTTGTTTTTAAATATGGTTGCATGCTGAGTGAGATAAGATCTTTGGTTAAGCCGCGTGCAGTGACACACAGGTCCCTCTTCAGAGTTATTTGGTTCGGCACCCTGATGTGCACTTTGTTTAAATTCTCCTGTGCAGTACAGATTTGCCTTCATTTCTGACATACTGGGGTGTCCCTGTTAACAGGCTGAAGCACCAGCTGTCAAAATGCATCTGTGAAATTGGCACAAATGAAAAATATTATTCAAAGTCACAATAAGCAGTACAGAGCTGAGAAGAAAGACTGTTTTAAAGAAAATTAGATTTGGAACGTGAGGTACCTTGTAAGCTGCTTCAATTCTGACCCACTGAAGGTTGTAAACCAGAACAGAACTGTGCATCTGTTAAAAGTATGGTTATACTAACAAGTAAAAGCAAATTGCTGGAACCTCCCAGTTTATTTCTTGTCATCTGATCAATGTACCTTGTCAGGGCCATGTTCTTATCCAGTTCCAATACAATGGTAAAAGAGATTATCTTAATCCACATCACTTGGTGTACAGCCTGAAAAAGATGTCCTTCATCCACGGGGCAGACCAACAACTACTTTGGGCTGGCTGATGCCTGACCACAACAGCAACACGATTCCTTGCTCCCCCCAGAATGGTCCAATGAAACATGCCAAAGATTGTGTCCAAGGAAGAAGGTGGGTCACTGCAAATCTGCTGAAGGCTGCTGGTTGCAACAAGTGGTAGTTGGAGGCATAGGTGCTCTGACAGGAGCCCAAGACCTGTCTTGTTCCTGGTTGCTTTTCATGAGTAGCCAATGGAAGAGGGTAATTCCCCATAAAAATTAATTTTTCCTTGACAGCAGTAGCAGCTGTTACACTAACAAATATGAGCCAGTTTTACATAAGTGAGCTGTAGAAATGATGCCAGCTGCCCGTGTGTTAACACATATACTTATTAATCACATATCCTTTATGGCAGACAGGTATGTATCCACTGGTTAAATTAGTCTCTGTACACAATAATTACTCCATTACTACTCAATGGGAAAGTGACCCAACTTTTATTTTTTGCTTCTAACAATTTTCTTGCTCCAGCAGTCAAGCACAAGCTTTTCTCCATCCTGCTGCTTGTTTCATCTTTGTTAGGCTGGAAAGAGCTTACACATCTCTTCAACTCACAAAAATGAAGTAGTAGCCATGAGATCTTTTGCTTTGTTTCTACCACCCCTCCCTATCTCTTCTCCTTGCCCTTTACTCTGCTGACTTGCAGGACTGGAGAGGATGAAAGCAATCAGCTGTGTTTACTACAGTTGCATATGGCAAATTCAGCTGCCAGCTAATTACTGAATTCACTGCTCAGCATTCCATGACTTTATTTTATTTTTAATTTGGGAGTGAAATGGAACTGCAAATCTCTTTTTCCATCTAGGTCTCTGGACAAGATGGGAAATGGATTAACGAAACCCAAGCACCTGAGGCAGCCAAATAGGCACGTGGCAAACCTCGCTATTGGCTGTGCTGCCAGCCACAAGTTTCTGATGGACCCATGCCTAGGCATCAATGTGATCAACGGGCAAGCTGATGTCCTCTGCAGCAAGGTACTTGAACTGGAAAAGGAGCTGAAGAGAAAAGAGCAGCAGTTGCAAGAGAGTCAAAACCATGTTGCTGAGCTTCAGGAACAGCTGGCTATGCAGACTAAGGTCATAGCAGAACTCACCAAGGAGCTTCAGAGCAAGTGTATACAGTTGAACAAGCTGCAGGATGTTGTTAGCACTCAAGGAGAGTACTCTCTTCAGCCTTCTCCGTTTAAAGTTTCTGCTGATAGAAGGAGAGGAGCCAAGGAAGGTGTATCTGCAGAGCCAACAACACGACTGTGTGATTTGAGCAGGCAAACCATGTTTTCCCTTGAAAAAGCAACAGTCCGAAAGGATTCCAGGTGAGCTTGTTTCAGAGGGTTTCTGTGTTTGTGTTACAACGTTATTACTTTTATCATAATTATATCCTCTCCTTATGATAAATCAGGATTAAAGTGTTCATCTTTTTCATGTAGGCTTTGCAGCTGTGATAGATGCTGGTTGAGTTTGTGGGTAACTTTAACCAAGAATCGTCTGTGTCCCACAGACTTCAGATGAAGAGTGGTGGGTAGCCTCTGTATTTCAGATGAGAATCTAACAGCTTTTTTGGGATTTATCATTGCTGCCCGCTTCTTCCTTCCCTCCAGCTTCTAAAAGTCATGGTGTAGGAACTGAATTTTGCTTGTTCCTCTTTGAAACCCATTACACTTTCTAGACTCTGACAGACCCAGAAATTTCTGTGGTCAGAGCTGACCTTGCAGACAGAGGTATCAGACTGGTATCCTTTAGCATAACTTAGACCCTCTTTTATCTTGCAGAGTAGACATAACCTGAGAGTCTGTTTAACATGGTGGTAGCCAGACTCTACCTGGACTTCAGCCAGTGACTTTAGTACCTTCAGATTTGTGGGGAGCTTTGTTATTCATGGCATATCTGAGTCTGTACCATAGTAGAACTGAGAGTTATGAGGCATGTTTCTCATCCATCATGCCCAGCACTGCACCTTAGAGGGTGCCTCATGAATCAGAAAGGCTGCCTGAGTCATCCCAAAAGAGCTGAGAACTTCAGCTAGCTGTGCTCTTCCAGAGTAAGGGAACTGCATTAATATTTTATCACAAGTACCTGGATAGCTTAAATCATAGTTTTAAGAGTGTTGTGCTTGTAACCTGTCCTCTCCTTGGCACGATCCTTGCACTGCAGTCCACCACATGGGTTTTCTAGGATGCTTTCAGAGACAGAAGCAGAGAATCCTCAGAGCAGTGAGGATTAAAGCCAGGAGAAGAACCAGTGAATTAGCAAAGTGCAGCAGCCAGAACCAAAGTAAGTATTGCAGCTCAAGCAACCCAAATGTTCACATCATTTTTTGATGTTGTAGTGGTCAAAGTACTATTTGGTCTTCCAAATATTTTGGAAGCCAACACATGCCAAAAAAAGCATCACACATCTGTACTGCTGTGCATTGCTATTCCTCTAAGGCAGATAAGCCTGTCATACACATGCACTTGTGTAAGGCACCATCACCTTGCTGTTGAGACAGCCAAATGATGAAAGGTGCAAACATTTGATTTCCTTACCCAGTCTGTAAATACTGTAGTAGGTCAAGTTCAGGCAGTTCAGACACATAAGAACAAAGTGTAACCTTCATTGCCTAGAGAATTCTGTCTGCTATAATTAGCAATTACTGAACCATTAGCCTGACAGTGTCTATAGGGGTGCTTGGAGTTGCTGCTATCAGAAGCTGCCTCGTCTTTACAGAGAAAAGACTTAATGCAGCCCCACTGCTGCGTAAGGCAGCTTTACAGTGCTGCTGCACAGTTGTGAAAGGAGCTGTCTCAGAAGGAGGGGAAGCTCCGTGCTTCTTGAATTTGCATTGTTTCCAGAGTGTCACCAGTCCCTCTCAGAAATATTTGTAAAACAAATCTGGCAGAATTTGATGCTGTTCGTATGGTGGGGGTTTGAGTGCCATACTTTTGTTTGGAGTATCTCAGCATGAATGATTTTAATGAAAATTTAGAAGCATAGTCTCCTCTTTTATAGTTCTGGAAGCTTTTGTGCTCATTTTACGTATCAGGTTATGTGCAATTACTGTATTTTATTGCAGTATTGTATACATGATGCAGGCCAGAATGAATCAAATTAGCAAGGTTGGTTCTAGATGAAAACTAAGTTAGAGCTTATATTCCAATAACCCCATTGCTTTCAGCAGAAGGTAAGTTATGATCCCTGTTTCTAAATACAGTCTTCACCGTAGCTACTTGGTTTTATTTTCCTGCCTCATCTCATCACCTTTATTTATTTTCAGTCATTACATGGCTAGTAACAATGTAAGTGTATTTACATGCCCTGGGTTTGTTCATTCCTGGATTGTCCTCAGGAGATTTTTCTCACATAACCTAGTTTTAATGACAACCTCCCATTGCTTTATGAATACAAACAAGAGGAGGCCTTAAATGCCTCAGAAATCTGCCAGGCTTTTCACTTTGTCAACATTAGGAGCGTGGGGACTTGAAGGCAGAATTTATCTTTCACTGCATCAGTAAAGGAAAACTAACCAGCAGGGCCATAAAAGCCTCATCAGTGTAGAAGTTGTTTAATTATGTTCGTTTCTGGTGTGAACTTGAGGCACTACTTTATAGGATGCCCTTGAGCCAGAAGACACTCAAATCAATCAGAACCCATAGATTGCTAGAATGCATGTATGGCCTGCTTTGTTTCAGCTGGTTAGCCATCATCCACAGATACATCCATTGTTTATTTTTCCATGTCTTCTCCTTCTTAAAATCCAACCACTGGGCTCTGCTGCCCGGAGCTCAAATAGAGACAGTTTGTGTCTTTACAAGTCACCCATTTATATGCATTTACAACAGGAAATGATGCAGAGACTGTCTCAGGGAGCAGTGAGAACAAGATTGTTTGATGAGATTGTTCCACCAGGTGATTGCAGCACAGACAGTTCCCTCACTAAACAGGCTACCATCCCACAAGGTCTAAACAAGGCAGGCAAAGCAGTGTATTAGAAATGAGAGGAATCCTCTTGAGAGGAATGAATGCTTGGTGAATAACAAACCCCAGCCATGCTGGGCATTTTAAACTTCGTGTTTTTTTGTTTGCAACCAGTGAGAAGAGGCTTATCACAGATGCTCTGAATAAAAACCAGTTCCTGAAGAGACTGGAGCCTCACCAGACACGAGACATGGTGGAATGTATGTATGAGAGGACGTTCCAGCAAGGGAGTTACGTCATCAGACAGGGAGAACCGGGAAATCACATTTTTGTGCTCAAAGGTGAGTATTACTTACTTGTAGAACTCACAAGTGCAAGAAAAAGGAAGGGGATTTAGAAGGCTTTGTGGGAAATCACAGTGAGGGTGTTTGTGCTCCTAAATAATTTGTCCCTGTGGAGGGCAATGCAAGTTTTACTTGTGACTTTTATGAAAGAGAGCGAGAGCAATAAAAAACATCTTGGAAACATGAGTCTTGATTTAATGTTTTTTCATGACCTTTTTCATTTCTGAAAGCCCAGAGGCGAGCAATTCCTTTCTGTTGTAGGTGTAGCCAACCCTTTCTTCTCCAGAGGAAAACAGGTATTACTTAAAATACAGAGAGCTGCTCAATGGTGAAGTCACTCCTGAAATAAACTTACTTTTCAACATTCATAAGATACCAGTTTTCTGTGTATGGGAAGTTGAAAGATGAGGTCTGCATTCATTGTTCTCAAAGCTGTGGGGTTTCTTTTTTAAAAGGAAAGACCTGCTTGGTTTTTTTGGGAGGTAAAAAAAAAAAAGCAAACAGCAAATCAACCAAAAACTTTAGGATAAGAAGGCTTTCCTAAAATAAGGCCAGCAAGTCTGCAATCATTTGTGCCAACTGCTCCTGGGCCTCAAATTGCTGATCAGCTATAGTTTAACACCTGGAATTTGCTCCTATCAGCAATAAGCTCTTTTATAATTTCACCATTAAAAGAAAAATAAAATTGTGATTAATTTGCATATTTCATAAACTGGGGACCACTAAAAGTCCTAGAGACTCATATGAATTAGAGCTTACACTATAAGGAGTATGTTCTGTTGAGTCAGGAACGTTTAAACAGGAGCAAACTGGTCTATGTTGGAAAGCTCATTTTCTGGCTTCATATGGATGGGTTAATTGGAAAAAAAATGATGGGAACTGTGTTAGGAAAACAGAATTGTTTCAGGAAAAAAGAAGAGGCAGGATTTGTGATGGTGTGGTCATATTCTTGTGAGACAAAATGATAACACTTTGAAAACAGCTGAAATATCAGAAAAGAGATGTACACCTGGAACTTTTTCTGGCACATTAGAACCTTTCTTGAGGAGATGGTGTGTGCCTTGGAGAGAAGAGGGCAGAACTTTCATAACATGTTTAAGGGAAGGCTTTTTTGGGGCCATAAACTGTGAAGAGGATCAGACTTTCTATGACTTTTGCTAGTTCAGCAACTTCTTAAATGAAGATTTAATATGCTTTTAATTTTTCTGCCCTCTCCTTTGCATTCTGCATACATATACTCATACATCTATATGAAGAGATAAATCATGAGTAATTTATCCTGTGATCATTATTTTAAGACTTTTTGCGTTACACCATGCTAGAGTATCTGAAACACAAGTGAATGGTTTGTTGTAGGAAAGGTTTATCCCATCAGGATTTAGAATGGCCCTCCCTTCCAGCACATCTGTAGATTAGCAGCACATTTAAAAAAAAAAATAAATCTTTACTGGTTTGTACGTGTGTTTCAACACACTTTTTGCATTGTTGCTCTCATTCCTGTGTTCCAGGGAGTGGCAAAGTCAGAAATACATTGATTTGTTTTCCATTCACTCTGTGCAGCTGAGCACAGGTTTAATACCTATTATCCTGGTGATTTTTGACAGAGGGCAGTCTGGAAGTCTTTCAGCAGAATAAGCTACTCTCCTCAATACCTGTGTGGACAGCATTTGGTGAACTGGCCATTTTATACAACTGCACACGGACAGCTTCTGTGAAAGGTACCAGAGGTTAAATACAGCAATGTTGCTCAAAATGAAAACTGTGGATTTTCTGTGAGATCCCTGTGATAGCCAGATTTTCTTTGAAGTTTTCATTTAATAGATCTTTGCTTTTCTCAATTATCTACAGTAAACTCACATATTTCTTCCTTGAGTTCTTTCTGCCTGAGAACTTGAACAATACTATGCCATGAATGTAATTCCCTCTCTGGCATAACCCTTGATAAACAACCAAATTGTGTTGGTTAGCCTGATCTGTAGCATGCTAACAACTAGGGCAGGATTGTGTTTTAATTTTGGATGCTTGAGTTGAGGTGGTGGTCACTGGCTCTTATGTTCTTGTGCCAAATGCAGTGCCAAGGATGAAATTAGAGGGGGTTTGAGAGCATATTAGAACCATGGTATTTTAGTAGAGAGGGTACAGTCTAATTCAAGAGGAAATAAAATATGCAGGAATTAGTTGCTTCTGTGCTTCTTTTAGTTCTATATCATCATTATGTTGCTGAGTCTTGCCTAGATCCATTTGCAGCTGGCAGTTTGGGGACTGACCAGGATGGAGTTAAGTGTTGCTCTGATACAAATATTCCTCTTCCTGCATAAGACCAGGTGTACATCTATTAAATACCCCCTGATTCCCCTTCCAACATGCCATAACTGCTCTGTGACAAACAATTAAGTGACTAAATATGGTTAAGTTCATAATTTTTCCACTTTCCACCATTCCATAAATAATACTTTTATTTGATGACTACTTTTTGTTCTTGTCTAAATCTGCAGGGACTTTGTGCCACCAGTAAATATGAAGAGTTCATGTTGACTTTAAAAGGAGCTAATAGAATAAAATAAGAAGTTGTTTGCTGTAAAAGCTTTTGGTCTTTCTTCCTGAACCCAGTTTAGGCACTTAATCATTGCTGGCTAGGCAGATGGAAGTTATTACATGTAATCTGTTTTTGTTGCTGCCTGATAAACAGAACAGCATCAGTAATGTGATTATTTTTCTTACTAACATGCTGTTCTAATTGAATATGTTCCCTATTTTTCTTTTTTGCCTGCTGTATAGCATTAGCATTATAAAGTAGTGTTTCTGCATAATAAGATGTCAAGCTGCTTTAGGCCTTTGTTAGCATTAATTGGTTTTGAGGTAGGACAAGAATTGTCCAATTATGGACAAGGAAAGGTATTTGAATACTTGCAATCACTGCAGAAAACCACCCCTCCCCAGTAGCTTCCCTGTGATCCTTGTAGAGGAAGAGCAGTGCATGTCATAACTGAGCAAGAATAATAAACACACATGTGAAAACTCTCCTATGTTGGATCTCCTGACACCCTTTTCCTGCAGTCCTTGAAAACTCACAAGTGAAGAATTTCATCCAAACAGCGTTTCAGCGGCTGCTTCAAAGGCACTAGCTGTATTTGAAATTGGCAATGTGATTTACCCCTATGTTTCTGAATTTCTCTATTTTTTTTTTTATCTCATCTTGGAGATTGCAGGCATTTTTCTAACTGCATTAACTGCTTCATTTAGTTAAGTTGCAAGATACAGGAAATACATTTGCAATAGGTTGGATTCTTGCCATGTTTTCTTCATGCAAAGTAAACTGAAAGATGTTACCTAGGGGAGAAATAAAACCAAAGTAACGCTTTTGTTCTCCCATCCAGCATCCAAAAATATTTTTTGATTAATTTTGATAGATGGTAGAGCATATGTGTATATTGTGTACAATGAGAAATGACTGTGCTTCCTTTTAAACCTGGCATTTTTGTTGCCTGAAAAAATGATTCTGTTTTGATGATAAATGGAGGAAATCAATTACCCCAATTTTTTCTGTAAATTTTTATCTCACAGACAGCACAGTTTTGTTATTTCTTAGGGCAGAAGGAAAACTGCTGAATATGGTGTAGCATCTTTTAAAAGAAGAGATTAATAGAATCGCCTTTTGCTTAAAAAATAAGAAGTGTTCTGTTGTGTCAATGGTTGCACTCAGAGGCTGCTTTTAGTGGTTTTCATCTTTGGTGCTGAATCCTGTGCTGCTTACTGTTTTAAAGGTTTAATTATATTTTTAAATGAATTATTACGATTTTGATCACCCTTTATTCTCTTATATAATAGTTTGGATGAAAAGTGTGTGAGGATCACAGGATTGAATGAAATTAAATGTATTTCTTGACCTCTGTTATTTCCATCTTTGTGCAGGTCTCACAAACATCTGCATATAACCTGAATTTCAGTTAGATCCAAGCCACAGTATTTAACATCATAGGTATTGGAAAACTAGCCACGTTCTTGTTTCTTTCAAATCAGCTTCTTTGCATTTTACAGCTTTTGAGTGAAGTGACTGTCCATGATTAGGGTAGATTTTCCCAAGTGTTCAGCCATGTCATTTTCAACATTTCTCAGCCTATGGAATTCCATTTAAAGTGCTCAGTAGAGCAACCATTTGGAAATCTATTCCTTACTTTAGTGAGCATTGTTTAAGTGGGAATTGAATTCTTTTAAAGGTCTGATTACAATAGGTGCTGGATATTTTAAAATTCAGCCTTGGGCCTTTGTGAAATAGCTAGCCTGTGTTCTAGTATGCATTGATGCTGTAATATCATCCATCAAATAATTTGGAAACATTGCTGATTTTGTTCTTTTTTTTGTTTTCTCAAAGCAATCACTAATGTTAAAACATGGGCACTGGACAGAGAAGTGTTTCAAAATATCATGAGAGTGACAGCACAAACCAGACAAGAGCAGTACAGAAACTTCCTCAGAAGGTAAATATGATGAATTTCTATTTATGATACTGCTTTGTGCTACTTGCTAAGGTGCACAACAACACTGTGCCTGTCTTGTAAACAGAGAAATAGGTGCTCTTCATGCAAATATGGCCTCAAAAGCCCGAACATTTATTTAAGATTCATAAGAGTATTTTTCCATTTTAATTGTTTTTCTCCTGCATCACACTAGAAAACTTCAATAGTTCAATTCAAAATTGAATTAAATTCAATTCAAAATTGAATGCCTTTAAGTCATAGCATAAATATATAGGACACTTAGAGGTCTAGAATTTAAAACAGTATAATAAATAAAGTTAAGTAAATCATCCAATGAGTTGTTAGTTTGCTGCTGGAGTAGATTAAGGATTATTCCTTATCCTTTGGAGATTTGAATATGAGATCTGCATCTCTCTCAACTTATGAACGAATTCCAACATAAATTGCTAGGAAATCGGCAGAGCTGAATAATTCTCTCCTGCAGGGAACACTGAGAGTGGTGCCACTCTTCTCCTTAGGAAGATGGGGAAATTAGAGGTTCCAAGCCATAAATAGCTGATGTAATATTTTATCTTTTTAGCACAGAATGAGCATTCTGTTATGCCTTCAAATCAAGATGCCAAGCCTGGCCATGCATAGAATGTCTCATGTATTTTCACATTACTCTCCACCTCTGACTTCTGTACACACTTCTTTGCTGAGCCTAAATAGATAGAAATTTCTATAATTTCCTAACTTTTAGAGTCTGAGTGATCAGGATGGGAGGTTTTTCTAATTCTTACCAGCAAGCTCACAAAGTTTTAATTATATTTGGATTATCTTTCAATAGCTGTCAAAAGAGTACTGAAGTTTTTACCTTTCATTTTGTAGTCTCTGCAGTGCGCTTGAAAATATATTCTTGAATTGCTATAAAGTCTTGGGTTTGTAATTGCTGGATTCTTTTTAAATCAATCATTACACCCACTCAAGTCCTCCCTCTCCTGAAACACAAAGCTGATTTACAAACTGACCAATGTTTGCCATATTTCTAAGTTGTGTGAGTTTTGTTTATCTAAAAACCAGGAAGAGAATGCTTGAACCTTCCAAATTAAGATTTAGTTGTGTACTGTGTTCACCACTAAATGTGACTGTAAAAATTGCACAGATGAGATCATAAAAAAATAGTTACTGATAACTACTTTGGGTTGTGGGGGCTTTTTTTTGTTTCTTTTCTGGAAGTGTGTCCCTGCTGAAAAACTTGCCTGAAGATAAATTAACCAAGATCATGGACTGTCTGGAAGTGGTAAGATAATGTTAAGTTTTTCTAAATAGTATTCAGTAAGCTTCCAAAATAATAAAGAAGAATAAACCAGCAAAAATAAAAAACAACCAAGGTTTTTTAATGTGAGAGTGGTTTTGGACTGATTGAATTCCAAGTTGGCATAAAAGAATAACATTTAGAGACATAGAAGTAAATTATATTTTTCATATCAGAGCAGCCAAGCAAGTAGTTAAGCGAATTTGTGATCTATCCTTTATTAAGTACAAAGTTTTTCTCCAGGACTGTTTTGGTAATTAAATTTACCTCTTTGTGATGTGGATATGCAGTACTTTGGTATTTTTTGGACCACATGTACTGCAGTGTACAGGAAGAAGGCAGTAGGTCCCAAAGACATGAATCCAGCCAAATATCTGCGTGCCTTAGGGCTCCATTTGCCAGCAGCCTTTGAAGGTAAAGGCTTGATATTTAACCAAAGCTGGGATTTTGTTCCAAGGGCAGTGGTAACTCTTTATTCTTTTTGCATGGAGCCATGAAGAATACAGGAAGTTAAACATCAATGAAACATCCACATGTGTTAAGAACTCTGCATAGTAACCTTTCAAAGATTTATTGGACAATATTGTCTCTCACTTGCCCCCCACCAGGAGTATTATGACAAGGGAGATTATGTTATTCGGGAAGGAGAAGAGGGAAACACCTTCTTTATAATAGCAAAAGGAAAGGTAAGGTGTAATAAACTTAATTTGTAAAGTAACACGTACGAACAGTTGTATCTCAAAAGCTATCTTGGGGGGGGTGTGGTTTTCAGTAAAAATGGTGTAGAGTGTTTTTGCACAAGTTTTTAAGTTCACAATACCAATATAAAAGCCTGGAGCAGCATTGCAGAGGTTCAGGGAGCCTAATTTTCCGTTCACGATGAATCCATGTTACACTGTTCTAATTAATATGTAATTAAATTGTGTCCTGAAGCCTCTTGACACTGTGGCAGAGATGTAAAGTTAATTTTTTTGTAAATGAGATTTGATCATACATCTTCTCCTAAATAGTGCAATATCTGATTGGCAAAACATAGGCTTGTGAAAAGTCTAAGAAGTAATGGAGTCCTGGGCTTGATGGAGAATGGCCTTCGAGGTGTCTCTGAATCCTTTCACCCCTCAGCTGATACCTTGGAGGCTGACACAGGACTCTAAAGAATTAAATCAGGAGAATTTTCCTCAACAAACTTCCAGTTTCCAAAACATCTCTGCATCTGTAGATATTCTAGTTTGTTTTCTGCTAACATGGGCATCAGCAGAATGTGTTACTGTGGAAGCAGAGTTTCAGGAGGGGAAATATTAGTTAATGCTTCTGGAGTGCTGCCTATTTAGTTGAGAAGAGAAAAAGTTCATATGACATCTGCCTACTGTGGGAACTGAAGTATTTTTCAGTCTCATTAAAAGGTGGCTTTTTCTGCTCTGTTTCAAAAAGAATGAGGAGAAAATGTTGAGGGGTTGTCAATAATGAATATATTCCTTTTTCTCAGCAAAAATCAGAGAGGTGTCAGGGAATGCTTGGCTGTAATTATTGAGAGGAGGGGGTAACTAAATGTATCTAACTCTTTCCTCAGCGTTACTGAGTTTAAGACATTTCTGAAATACACAAAGAAGAAAGAAAATAATGCAGTACTTTTAAACTTTCCCTTACAAAATTTTTGTTCCTGTACTTTGCAGGTGATAGTTACCCAGAGTACTACAGACCACTCACAGCCTCAGGTGATTAAAAATCTACACAAAGGAGATTACTTTGGAGAAAAGGCTCTCATTAGGTTAGTTCACACCATCTGATTCGTGATGTGTAGGATTTCAAAATCCTGTGTGTCATATTCTATAACTCATGGCTGTTTTGAATATAATCTTTCTTTTGATTGTGAAATCAGTAGATGAAGGTAGTGGCCAACTTTGTGCTAATGTTTTAAGGGGTTGCAGAGAGAGCTTGAAAGCTTATACTGGCATCTACCTTTAGTTTTCCCTGCAGAAGTCAAATTCTGGCCCTGTGCACTGTGGCTTTTTGTTAATTCTTCAGTAAAAACTGTGGTGAGAGCTTGTGCCAGGTGATTTCAGAATAGATAAGGTCCATTGTGACTGGAATGAGCTCTTTTTTCCATTGCCCATGGCAGTAAGAAAAAAGGAAAGGAGTCACACAGCACATATTTACATGTGTGATTGAGTAGGGAATCACTTGGGTTTGGGAATATTTGATATCCAAGGACCATTTTAGAAATAAGTAGTAAATCCTGATGTAGTGATAATTACATTTCACCCTAATTTCTTGGATGTTTGCGAAGGGATGTTGTGACCCAAACCCTATTGAAACTGGAAAAAACACTGTGCTAGGCCATGATAATGATTAGTAAAAAGCTATATTTTGTGTTTGGTTCATCAGCATTAATCCAGGTACAGGCTGCAGAGGCCTTTGAGGAGTTTTAACCTAGAGCAGCTGTGACCCTCCATGAATGCAGTGTGAGGTAGTGTGAGGATTTTGATATGCTTCTGAACTCTCCTAATGTGTTTCAATTCTCAGTGACGATGTCAGATCAGCAAACGTTATTGCAGATGAGTACAATGTGGAGTGCCTCGTTATAGACAGAGAGTAAGTACATTACACTTCAATAAAAGACTTGCATCCTCTTTCAGTAGGTTAACGTGACTTTCAGTGGGTTAATGTGACTTCACTTTAAGCAAAACCACAATGTTTCCTTAAGTGAATCCTGAGTGAGTGGTTGTGCTTTAGGAATACTGATGAAGAGAGGCTGACAGCAGGTGCTGGAGCACAAAAGCTAAAGAGTAGTTCAGAGTTACTCTTTTCTTTCTGTCTTTGTAGTGGTGATGTTTATCCTGATCTCCTGGATCACAGGTTCCTAAGGCCTGTTCTTGTCAGTGAAGAGCAGTGCCAAGAGAGCATTCAGTAACTCTGCCTTCTGTCACCAGAGCCCCTGCTCCATTCAGTAATGGGTCCACATTATCCTTTGTTTTCTTTTTGTTACTGATGTACTTGAAGACACCTTTCTACTTGTCCCTGACATCCTTGGCCATATTAATTCCAGATGGGCCTCAGCCTTCCTTGTCTCATTTATATTTACCCTGACAACCTCTCTATATTATTCCAAGTAGCCTGACCCAGCTTCCATCTCCTGTGTGTTTTCCACTTAAGCCTGAGTAATTGCAGGAGTTCTTTATTTCTAGACATTTATTTTCCCCGATTGCCAGATGTCTTGGTCATTTCTCGAGCCTGGAGGAAGTGATCCTTGAGTATCAACCAACTTCCACTAGGTCATGACTTAAATGCTTAGCAGTTGATGATGTTTGATTTGTGTTTTTAGGACATTTAATCAAACGGTTGGAACTTATGAGGAGCTGCAAACTTACCTGGAAGGTTATGTGGCTAATCTGGCCCAGGCTGACGAAAAGCGACATGCAAAGTAAGTCAGATCATTTGTTTGTTGCATTGTTATAGCAAGTAATTATAAAAAAGAGTGATAGATACATAAGCAAAATCATGGATGGCAGTTGAAGGAGATGGACCCCTAGGAATGAGAGCAGTCACTGTAATAAAACAGTCTGGCTATGCTTATGGAGCCAAACAAACTTTTTCTGATGCAAAAATTACATAGAATCTCCGGGTATTGACTTCCAAACACAAATTCACTCTATTCCTGGAAAACTGAGCACAAGCAGAGAAAAAAAAAAAATAATAATGTTGTGCTCAAATAGATTTTGCATTTTGATGGTAAGTTCTTTGACTGGTAAAAACCCCTAAAGGCCAACCTTAACTCCAGGCTGAGTTAAGGAACTTGTATTACTGTGCAAATGATCCTGTCATTTTCAAAAGAAAGAAGCAGACGTTAAAAAAAACAGTTTATTTTTAATGTTTCAGTGTAGCACTGAATGATGATATTGATGTCTGCTTTTAGCTGTGGGCTGCACTTTCAGTTTATGTGCCTCTGATTTCAGTCTAAGTGGTGCTGGAAGGTTTAGCAATGTGTTTTTCCTCTGTTTAGAAATAGAGTTGCACTCTTATTTCTGACTGTCCTCCTTGAACTGGTAGAACTGTACTTGACTGGTACAGTCCTTCAAGCATTGCTTCTCCAGCTTGGAGTGCCCAAACTTTTGCAGCTTCCTGCAGCAATAGGAATCTCACCAGGGATCAGCTCTTGCTAAAATATCTGTCAATTCTACTCAGTGAATTTCGGTAGCATTTACTTCCATACGATTCCATTAAGATTCTGTTAGGAAATATGAAGGGTTTTCTTTCCTCCTTCTCCTTTCCCACCTCCCCTTTCCCCCTTTTCCATTTCCTTTCCTTTCCTTTATATAGGATCACTAAAAGTAATGGCAAGGAAAATCACTAACCTATGTTAATTTTCTTAATGCAGAGGAAGATCCTTCTGTGGACAGTTGACCAAAGAGGTGTCTTTGGAGATGATAGAGCTGAAGGAGAAAGTAGCCCAGTTCCCTCCTTCCCCATTCCAGAATTTAGAAGTTGTCACAACTCTGGGTGTTGGTGGGTTCGGAAGGGTTGAGCTTGTAAGAGAATGTTTTAAAATTATTCATGTAGCTCTCTGTCTTGGATGATTGATTTAGCCACTGAATAATGTGAAGGATTTTGGTATTCTGTGTGCTTATGCCCCTCAGGCAGAAATAATTCTCCATAAAGCAATGCATAGTTGAACAAAAAACATTTCAGGACTTAGGTGTTTAAGGAAGCAAATCCATTCTTTTGTGCCTCTGTCTCCTGCTGTTAAAAGTACCTCCCTGGTCACTAGACATAGTCATCAGTTCGTGCATGTGGAGTGTACAGATGTGCCTGCCTGCATTATGTCCCCTGAATGGCAGGCCTTTTTCCAGGAATCTGCCTGGACCTGGAGCAATCTGAATGGCACCACATAGTCTGTGCTGTTAGAACTGCTTCTGTATGCCCCAGCAGTTCCAGCCAGCATGAGCTATCTCTGAGCTGAGTTCACTGGGAAATTTCCAACCATTTGCAATGGCTCTTTTGAGTCATCTTCAATAGCGTGAACAGCTGTACTTCTGGGATACCAGGAGCTTCATTAGCCCAGAGCTTTAAATTCCACTCGCCTCTGGCTGAGTTGCAAATGCCTGACAAAAACCTGAATGCTTTTTGTGGAGGCTGCTGAAGGTAATGGTAAATTAAAGGAGACTTTGTGCTTTTAGTGAAGTCAATAATCTTTTACAGTAGTTAGACCATCAACTGTTTCATTCTGATTCATGCTTCACAAAAAAAATTTCCACGCTAGAATTCTACTGTAGCATCTGAATACTAAGCTAAAAATTGAATTCTCATCCAGCTGTAGAACATAGATACCTGCTTCCTTTATTTCCAAGAGGCCCTCTGTTACCTTCCATCTTTTTATTGCATATTGGATAATATTTCAGTGTAATGCAAAATTATTTGTAAACATTCTTTCTAAACTGCCTCTCCTCTTTGTTCTTTTGTATTACGCTGATGATTAGAAATCTTAGATTGAAATTGGGATCCACTGTGGTAATATGTGGTACCTATCCAAGCTGCTGCTATTTGGTATACATAAAACGAACAGAGGGAACATTTCACTTTACAAGTGGGGACTGAGAAACTAAAATATCTGATGCTTGGCTTGAAATCATACATAGCAGTTCTGCAGAAAATCTGGAATTTGTCCCTTGTTACAGCCATCAATTTCAGTCCTGTGCTGTGTTGAAAAAGATGGATATCAGTGGATCTACTGAGAACAGTTTAGTAAAACATCCTTTCTTTGCCTCATGTGTTTTCACATTCATTTTTATTCACAGGTTAAAGTTAAAAATGAGAACATGGCTTTTGCTATGAAATGTATCAAGAAGAAACATGTAGTAGACACCAAACAGCAAGAGCATATCTATTCTGAGAAGAAAATCCTTGAGCAGATATGTTCTCCATTCGTTGTAAAGTAAGCTGAGTCTAAGATTTCCTTGACTTTGTCCCCTGGGGCAGCACTATTAGGAATGAGGTTTGGCACACATGAGTTCTGGAGGAAAGACACTGCAAGTCTCACTTTTTATTTTGCTTTTCCTAAATTGCTGCTGGTTGTCTCCACAGGCTGTATCGCACATTCAAGGATAACAAATATGTGTACATGCTCCTGGAGGCTTGCCTTGGAGGGGAATTGTGGAGCTTGCTGAGAGACAGGTAACAGTAAACATAGCTAACCTTGTCCTTTAAAGTTAGCCTCATGTGGCTACTAAGTAGATTCTCCATTTAATGATGTTTGGTTCAAGTTTGCTTAATATTCTGATTGTGACATATTATCTAGTTAATAACTGAGGTGTTTTCAGAACTTTATTGTGATAATTTTTGTTCCAGAGGCAGCTTTGATGAATTTACCACAAAGTTTTGTGTTGGGTGTGTAACGGAGGCTTTTGACTATCTGCATCAAATAGGAATTATCTACAGAGACCTGAAGCCAGAGAATTTAATTTTGGATGCTGAAGGTTACATAAAATTGGTAAGATGTAATCCATTGCAATGGTATCCTTTTGTGCCTGTATCCTGTTTCTTTGCAGGGGGGATATAAATAGACAGCACATAATTACAGAACCAGGATCCTGGAGTGTAGTAACTCTTCTGCTAGGGAAGTAAAGAGGGCAGGCTTCTCATGGCACAGTGAGAAACAAAGGCATTGCAAAGCCACTGCAAGTCATGGACAAACTGGGAAATTGCAGCCTCTGAGAGGTCTTGCCACAGTATAAACAGCAAAAGAAAAAATTCTCTCAGCAGTCAGTTTTATTGTAGGAACAGAAACTACATTTCTCAAATGCAGGATTACCTCCCTGTCCAGTCTCAAAAAATCGTAGGTTCAACATTCATTGATTCAATTTTTACAGTCATGAAAGGGAACACAGAAAAGAACTCCTGCCATGCTTTACTGTGACCATGAGAAGTGCAAAAAGAATACCCTTCAGAGAATTTGAAATATCCATTCTGAGTACAATGAGCAGCCCACTGCTTTCCAGGGACAGTACATCTCATGTCCTGAAGGAAATCATGGGTTGTTCTTCCCAAAAGGAAAACAATTCAGAAAATTACTTGTGCTAATAAATGTATCTGTTTTATAACATTCAGTGATCCAGTGGAATTGCCTCTCTCTCCTTCACAACTATTGTGTGTGGTTGTTCTAGCTGTAAACTAGCAACTCTGGGACCTTTGCAGGAGGTGAGGAAGCAATTAAGATCTTAAGGCTTCCCAGTGCAAAACTCCTCTGCATTATGCAGCATATGTTGATTTTGATCAGGTTGATTTTGGATTTGCAAAGAAGATTGGATCAGGGCAGAAAACCTGGACATTTTGTGGAACCCCTGAGTATGTTGCCCCTGAAGTCATTCTGAGTAAAGGCCATGACTTCAGCGTGGATTTTTGGTCCCTTGGGATTCTTGTGTATGAACTCCTCACTGGCAGGTAAGTGACTCCTGTTCAAAGTTCTTACCTAGTTTATGTGTTTTTAAAAACCTTTCCAAGGTTATTTTTAGACATCCTTGCAAAATGATGCTTCTTTATGCATGTCTTACCTTCCATCATTTCAGAAATGCCACAGACCAAGTGGTTTACATATTCTCAGTTCTGGCTTATCCAGGCACAAGCCATAATTGGCAGGTGTGGGGCTTCTGTAGCTTCTGCTGATGTTTCCTGTGAGGAACAAGTGACAACAGACTGTTCTCTCCCCCATTAGGGGGTGGGTGAACTGAAGCAGGGCTGTCTCTTTAGCTCCCTGCACTCTTCCATGACAACTCTTTGGGAATGCTCAGTGGCAATACAATGTGGAAGCTTCTCTGAGTTAGGCCTAGAGGGACACGTTGTCATGCATTTCACCTGGTACCTACAGAAAGTTTCTCAGCTTCAAGCCTTTCCATTATCTTAAACTGATAAGGCTGAAAGGGTGAGGGTTGTAAAAGTAGGAAGGTGGGCTTTTTTTTTTCTATATTTTTTTCTGTATTCTCAAATACTTGCTTAGATAAAGTACAGGCCACACCTGCTCTTGCCAGATGTTCCATTTATCAGTGTTGCTTTCTTTTTCTAGCCCACCATTCTCTGGGGCTGATCAAATGATGACATATAATTTGATTCTCAAAGGCATTGAAAAGCTGGATTTTCCTAAAATAATAACAAGGCGACCTGAGGATTTGATCCGCAGACTCTGCAGGTAGGAGGGGCAGTTTGGGGCAAAGCCCAAGTGTGGATAGATTGAGCTCTTTTAGGACTCAGACTCAAGCACTGAATTCCTGACAACTGCTTTTGGAATTGTTATGCATGGCATGGTCTATTCTGATTATATTCAGCATGCATTGCATGCCCCTGAATGTGTCACACCTCTGAGTCTGCAGAGGCAGCAGAGGCTCTGGGCTTTCTGTGTAGCTGGGAATTTTTTCTGAAACACATCTTTGGGAAAATTTATTAAGTGGGGGCTGAGGAAAGAGCTAAGGAATTTGATTTTCAAATCAAGCACATTGTTTAAAAAAAAAAAAAAAGCTTCCAAAATTACTTAGGCATATAGATTTTACAGAAAGCATAGGGCACTTAAAGACTGGCATAAGTCCTTCAGAAAATGAATGGAAGGTGGTATTTCCAAAGGTCCAGCCTAACCTAGTGGCATGCACAACCTCTGGCTGGTGACACTGACTTTGGATTCCCAGCTCCTGTGGGATTTCATCCATGGCACTGGGAACAGTCTTCAACATTCCTGTGTGCCATGGTTGAAAGGATCTTTGTAGCTGTAAATTTTGATCTGCCTACTTGTGTAACTCAGACCTGCTGGCCAGGGGAAAAAAAAGGATGTGCAACTATTACTCAGCCAGCTGGTTTCCCTGTGCTGCTTCTCACAGCTGAGTAACACTGTTTTGGCTTTCTAGAAGGTTTCTTCATCCTCAGAAAAAAGGAGCAGTGATAAACACCTCATTATATCTCCTCATGAGGCCACATATTTTATGCAAGCTGCATCCCTGCGCAGCTGTTAAATATAACCAGTTAGGACTTATAAATGCTCTTTTAGGGATATTTCATATATTCTTATTCTTTTTTTGTTTTTTGTTTGAGGCAAAACCCTACAGAAAGATTGGGCAATCTGAGGAATGGAATAAATGACATCAAGAAGCACAGGTAAGCAAAAGAGACTGCCAAGAAGAAAATTTGGGGTTTCATTTGAAATATTTTTAATATCTTAGAACCCAGACTGGTAAACTCATAGACATCTCTGTTGCTCTTGAGTATATTTGCAACTATAGCAAGCAACAATATGAACATAAACCCTCAGCATGATTGTCTAGAAATCTTATTTTTTTTGGTTGGTTTTGCTGCAGATTGCTGATGTAGGAGTTTAATCCAGTTCTCAGAGAAATCTCTGCCAGTTCAGCATCTGCTTCTCAGACCTCCTGACCCTTCAACGTTTGCCTTTTAAGAATGAGTAGTTAAGGGCTCCAGAGCAATAATTTTAGGGTTTTGTCCTCTTTCTTGTAACAAAGAAAGTCTTTCTCACAATGAATTTTTCTAATGCAAGTCTTTCTTCTAACAAAGAAAGCCCTCTGTAAATTAAACATTTTCTTCTTTCTATTTGGGTTGTTTCTAAGCCCTACACTTTGTTCTTGGGGAAAGCAATTCTTTGATTTTTCTGCTTGTCTCCCTCTTTTTGAGCTGTAAAAAGGGTGGCATTCCAAGGAGGCACACAAGTCTCTGCATGGCTGTATTTCTGCATGTATTAACCTGCCTGTCTCTGCACCTCCTCCATACAGAAGTGTCAAAGTGCCTGGTGGCCCTGAAGCTGCCCCTGCCTTGTATGGCAATGACGGTGCTCCAGATTCATCCTTCTAACTGTGTTGTTACAGGAGTTGGCATGAAAAAGGCTTCTTACAGCCCCTGTTCACGTGATTTTCAGCTCTTTGTGGTATAATGTCAGAAAAGAACCTGCTTTTCTCTTTTGGTCTCTTCCTGTCTGTCTTTCATCTCTTTTTAATCAGGTGGTTGAGTGGTTTTAACTGGGATAGTCTGAAAGTGAGGAAGTTAACATCGCCTTTAAAAAGAGAGGTATTGGCTTTGGCTTTTTCAGTTCATGATGCTTTACTAACACAGCTGGCCTACAAAGGAGAACTGATGGTGATAGCAAAATTCCCCAAAGATGCATTTGAATTATTACAGTTCAACATTTTTTTGGTGAAAATTGAATGAAAGAGAGAGAGAGACAGCAAGCAATACGTAACTTACAGTCAGTCAAGTAATGGAAATATTATTCTGCCTGCGTAGTTTGCACTACATTTTCACCATTACTAGAAAAAATGGTGTTTGGTCAGAAACTAATATTGAAAAAATATATCTCCTTTAGTAATGGGCACATTATTAAGATGCACTGTTCATATAACTGTGAAGAGTACAAATGTGTTTTCCTACTATTGAGTTCAAACACATCCTTGAGTAAGCTCCCAAATTTAAATGCCCTATTTGTTTTCACCCTAAAATGAAAAAGAGACTAAGGTTAAAGCATTTGAAATTCACCTTGATCTTAATTTGAAACAAAAATTAATTCTGAGGTCTGCTTTGAGTAGCTACCCTATGAGTGTAGATTTGGTCTTAAATAGCATCCAAATTGTACAGTGTGGCCCTGTTTTCTTACTGAATTAACAGGGCTTGGGGTGAAATCAAGGATTTGACAATATTTGGGAAGTCCTTTTGTATAAGGAGGCTAATTCCACTATTCTGTTGTACAATGTAATTGCTGGAGGGATTTCTTTTAAAGAATGAGGAATTGCATCCATTGAAAGACATCATCTGTATCATATTAGCCTTTCATTTCCATATTGGGAGCAACAAAAATTATGCATAATCAATAGAGAACATTTTCAAAAGGTACTTTCTGAAACACCCTTTTGTTTGTGTTTTCAATGTCCTAGTTGTCTGGACCGACTGATTACAGCTACTTTGACAGCTATCCACCTGAAGTGGGAAGCCCTCCAGATGAACTTTCAGGCTGGGACAAGGATTTCTGATCATTTTTCCTTCTGGCACATTTATAGAGACTCATAGGCATTAGTTCTACCTTATTTCTTGCTTAAAATGAAGTTACAGAAATTACACAGCACTCCCTGAAGAACAGAAGACAGTACAGGACCAGAACTTGGTTGGATAATCCACCAAAATCTTTGCATTTTGTAACAAGGGCATGCATTCAGTCAGCAGCTGTAACCTGATTTTTTTTTATTTTATTTTATACATGGTGTCTCTATGAACATTTTCAGACACCATTGATTTGATCTATGGTTTTGCCACTAAAAATATAACTAGCTAAAAAATTTGATATTAATAAGGTTACTATATAGCTTTTCTTGGGTGGAGAGGATGGGTATCAGAAGCCAACAATTGTGACATTTGTCAGTAGCTAAAACTATGGGCACTTAGTTTTCTTTTTCTCTGCTGTGTTTCACTTTTCCCCCAAAATGTCCTGTATTGCATTGATCCAGGAATGTGTAGAAAAGAGACTTTTATTGGAAAGTTGATCTGATTTAGCTACAGCTAAAAGGGTATCACTGTGTAAGCTGCCTCTCTGCCAGTCTAGTTTTGCACCAGGTTGAATATGTGAGACTGGTCAAAGGAAAAGATATAACAGAAGTTGCCTAGAGAATCAGACTGTGGTGTACATTTCCCTTACTGCTTTAAAGAGCCATGTGCCTTTCTTAAAATGTTTTGCTTTTGTGTAGTGCAAAGATAAAACAGATGGACAAAAAGCTTTTACTTTGCAGGGAAAAAATGCAGATGGATGTTGTGCATTTGTGGCTTACACAGAAAAATTCTGCTGCTCTGTGCTATGAATCCCAACTGCTGTTGAAATAGGGGTGTTCCTGGGTTTCATGCTGGGTTTATGGGATGGATCTGCATCTGCAGCCACTGCTTGGATTTATTCCAGCTCCTGCTGAGACCAAGTCCAATCTAAATTTCCATACTGAAGCTGCCGTAGCATTAACGCATTTCACACGCTGGATGGAAAACCTCCCGGGCAACTTGTACTGTGTGCTCAGGGTTTACTTACCCATGGCTGCTGGATCATCTCCCTAGCTGCTGACCATGACTTTTCCCACTGGGAAAGGGAAAATGAGGGAGGGAATGCCACAGGGGCAGTTCTGTGGTTTGTTACATGGTTATAATTATTTTTCACTGGTGGGTGACCATCGCTTTGACAGCAAATCAATTTAAATATTTTGTATAACCTTCAGCCTGAATAAGGCAATAGAATATTTTCCATTGAATTTAATGAAGGTTGGATGGAGCCCTTGAAAGAAGACACTACACATTTAGCTGGTTTTGTTTCTCTGCCTGTTTGCAAATTATTATGGAAACTTGCAGCCAGCAAAGCCTGTGCAAAGTGGAATCAGAGAGGGTGGAGCAGAGGCTGTAAGCTGGGACTGTAGATATAATAAAACTTAATTTTATTTAGTAATACCAAAGACTAAATTTTATTTTCAGGATTCAGATGAAGCACTAGACATTAGGTATTTGTGTTTCTCCGTGCATCTGTCTTTCTCTCATAAATATTTTTATTACAGTCAAAATAATATTGTGCCAAGTTTTATAAAAAACTTTTGAATGTATTTTTCCATTGTATTTATATGTAGTTTCCTTATATATATATATATATCTTTAAAAAAAAAATGATATATATAGATGTTTTTAAGTGAAAAAATACCTGTATGATGTTTAGTGCAGTTAGCATTAAGTTTTTGCAGCTGTGGGATATATTTCCTTTATAAAGTTTAACTTAGCTTGTTTATTTGTGTGCAAATAAAGTAAGCTTAAAATGTAACTAGAAGGACATTAATTTTTTACAAGCACATTCCATGCAGCAGTCCAGATTCATAGACTGTATTTATACTTGTCTACATGATTCAGAAGAGACTGAGGCAGAAAAGGCTACTACTACCCTGGAGTGAGAGACACTGATGTAATTTTTTGCAGCATGACCCCCCACTTAGATTTTTTTTTCCCTAGTGGATGCTGAGAAAATGAGTGTATGAGAAGCTGCAATAAATGAGGTCACAGATTATTTTGTACTTATGTAGAGCTCCCATGAACATCCAATTTATTCGAGTTCTGGCATGTATACAGTTGATTGAGGGGAAGTTTTCCAGAAACAAGCAAAAGCTGATACAGTAGAGATTAAATATTACTTAATCTCACACCATCTGTCTTTGACTTCAGCTCAGCACCAGTGGAGTTATGCTGATGTAAAACAAGGGGATGAGTAAGTGAGTCAGGCTCAAGTAATGTCAACAGTGCAGAAGATCATGGGAGAATTGAATGGACAATTAGGATGATGATCAGATTATTCTTATTGCTGTATTTTCTAATTTAAAGTCATTGCATAATGGATTTGGACATTCAAGTTTTGGGCACGCTGTGGATATGTTAGTCATTGTCTGAGTTCTGTCCTTGGTGTTCTTATCTGTGCTTTGCCTTTCTGTCCTGTCAGCTTTGCTTTTATGGTGTGTCTCCCTCAGAAACTCAGCTGTAGCTGTGCTCTTTTCCTGCACTTCCCCCACAAGAGAACCATCCTTAGGAGGAAGGGGGCATGAAGATTGTTCCTGACAGAGAACAGAGGTGAGGGAACCTGGGTTAGCCTGGGCTGGTAAGATGAAAGTACCTTCCCTCAATTGCCAGTTACTCAGACCAGAGTGGTGATGCAGGTGAGCACTTCAGAAAGGCAGGAATAGCAGCAGAGTGAGAGGATGCAGTGTAGTGGCAAGAATTTTTATCTTTTTTTGACAAAGTTCTGAGAGATTTAAGTCCCTTGATAGTTTTGAAGTCCCTCCAGAGAGCTGTGTGTTACTTTGGGTTTTGACACCTTTGACAGTTTGACAATTTTGACAATTTTGCTTCCTCAAAATTGTGTACAAAATGCGAGAAAGAAGATAAAATTAAAGCCAGCCTTCCCAACTGTAATGTAGCACACTTTCCTGAATTATTCCTCCCTTCCCACTTTTTGCAAGGCAGCACAAGACTTGTGCTTTCTCTCTTAAGTTCTTTGTGCCTGAATGTTGTAGTACAGTTGTTTTGTTTCCTGGCATGGAAATGAACATTTCTGATTGACTTCTTTACATCTTGATGTAGGACTAAACCAATAGAAGTAAATCAATATGCACACAGGAATGTGCCCAGTACAGAAATTTGTTTCCCAGTTGTATTTCTCACCACTGAAGTGGCTGCATGTCCACGTTCAGGGCTGTGGTTCCCATGATTGTGGTGCTGTTCTTGTAATCAAAGGCAAGAGATGAGGGCCTGGTTCTTCTGTACATCATGTGCAAGATGGTGCCAGACATGGAGTTACAAGTTCAAAGCAAACTGAGCTGCACACCAGGCACAGAAAAGGTAGAAATTATTTTCTTGTAAATCCATTATCTATTGTTTGCCACACAAATATTTCTCAGCTGTCTGTCTTGGGGAGAGCAGCAAGACAGCAGCAGGATTTAACTCAGGTGTCAGGTGCATCCTTTGGCAGGATTCCCAAACGTGAGCTCATTGTGACTCCTGATGTGCTGTGGCTCTTTGTCAAGCTCTCTGAAATCTATTTTGCAATGAGCTGTCTACAAATTGATTAGATTCAGTTGCGTTTATTGGTTGAGCTTGTGAGATTCTTAACAATAGGTATTGTCACACCAAATTTTATAAACTGTGGATTTATTTGAGCAGCTGTTAAAAAACAAATGTTGGGAACTAACGCATCTGGTTTTATATGTAGGGCTTGATGCTTACTGAAAATCCAGGCCTGTTCCCAGCTTAGCACCAGGTGCCATCCCCCACCTGTCCTAATGACACCAGGCCCAGGAGTGACCACTGGATTAAAAAGTGAATCCTCTTGTACAGTGAGTCTGTGCACATCACTACTTCTGGCTGCCCTTAAAGCCAAGACAGGAGTCCACAGAACCTCACACCTGAGAGATGGGCTCTTTTTCATTACCATGACACAGTGGTGAAAAGTATTTTGCTGTCTGCAGCTGCCTGTCTTCTTAGCCAGACTAGCTTTTGCTTCCAGTTTTTAACTCCACCTGTTTTGCACATAGATTTGACTTTTCTCCTGGCCACATCCCTTAGAGAAGGCTTGCAGATTTGAGCCCGCCTTGGCAAAAAAATGGCTTAATGATTTTCAACTTCCTTCTGCCTAAAACCTACCTCTGTGCTGCTGTTTGCATTTGATGTATAGAGGTACAACACAAAAAAAAAACCTTAAACCCTCCAAACAAAAAAACTCCAAAAAGCCCCATATTATCATTGTCTCTTCCCTGAATGTTCTTAAAGCTCTCACTGCTAAAGACTCCTGATATTCCAGAGCCAAAAGAGGCTGGAATTTGGCCTGTCCATTTTTTCACAGGCTGATGGTGGCTGCTGACTTGCTGATTTCACCACACAGTATTTGTTTTCCCTTGTCTGGATGGCAATTTCATACCACAGCAATGAAAAGGCATTTTGAGAAGGAAGATAACACAGTTCCACAAGAATTGCCCTAGGGGTAGGTGTAATCGTGAAATCTGGTACTTTTGGTTGAAATGCTCATCCTATCCCTTAAGAGGATAACCCTTAACCCTGAAAAGAGAAATTTGCATTTAACTGTTATTATAATGTGTGAAAGCAGTAACAGCAATGTAACTGCTTAATTTAACTGATTTAACTAATTTCACAACCACATCAAGGACAAGGGGGAGCATGTGGGAAGCTGAAATTTGCAGCCAAGAGGAGCAACAGTGAGAGCAGAGGATCTGGAAACAAATCAGCTTGAAAGGGAAATACAGTGGATGTGCCAATTCCTTGCAGGCAAGGCAAAAGTCAGAAACCAGAGAGGGCCTCTTCAGTCCCCTCACCACCTCAAGGAACATTTGAGCCAGAAATTTCATGAAAATGCACTTTTCTCCTCTTTTAAGGAGGAGAGAAAGACAACAGCTAGCTTGTTAACTCTTCTGCATGAATATATATAGAGAAATGTCAAAAAGTGATAAGCATTTCCAATTTATTGCTTTGGTACTTGAACTGTGAAAATATTGAAGGAGGAAACAGATTACTGAATAGTGTGTTCATACATCTGCTGCCACCCAGTGTCAAGTGAAAGTATAAATATAATTAGAAAGGCCACAGAGATAGAATTTCAACCAAAGGCTTAGAAAAGGCAGTTTAAAGCAGTAAAACCCCTTAACCAGACATGCTTAAAGGATCAAATGTCACACTACTGGGGTTGTACCTTCCCCTCTCAGTAAAGGAGCTGCTTGTTTCATTACAAAGCCAAGTTTGTCATCAGATAATCATTGTGACTTGAAGAGAGGTAAGAGCATCAGGTTTTAGACATGACCTTGTGTTCCCAGTTCCAGTTTCTCACAGCCTGCCCTACTCCCTGGCTGGGGCAGTGGGTTGGGGGGTGAGGCTCTGAGGTGCTCCCTGTGCCCATTTGGACTGATGCAGGTAACACAGGGCTGCACTTGCTGCAACTCTCACCTGGCACCTTCCCATTCCCTGCGCTGGCAGGGTCTGTGCCAGCAGGACAGGAGTTCCTGTTGTCATTTCTCCCTTGGCCATGGCTAACAGAGGCCGTGGATAGCAGATGCTCCTCTGTTCAGCAGTGCTGGAAGGCTGATGGACACCACAGCTTGCTGCAGTTCCAGCTAATGGGCTCTCCAGTGACTGGATGTTCTGCATAAGAGATGCTCATGCTTCCTACAGCTTGTGCTCACAGAGGGTCTCGCATGTTACTACTCAGGAAGCCCCAGCTAATTTTAGTTGCTGATTCCTAAAGCTCTGGCTCTGTCTTGCAGCTCCAGCTCCTGCACAGTTGTGATGAGATGATGCTGCTGCTCAGTTCAGGTGATTTCAGTTCCAGTTACTGAACACTCCAGCTTCTTACAGCTTTGGCTTGTTTTCAGTTGAAGGTTGTTTCAGCTCCAGCTTGTTGAAACTCCAGCTTTTGTGTGGCAGTTCTGGCTTCCTACAGCTCCAGCTGATGGACAGTCTTATTTTGATTTCCAGCTCATTCCAGTTCCCCTTTGTTGAAGCTCTACCTCCAGTAGTGGACACTCAGAAAAAGAGTTGCTCCTGCTTCTTCCAGTACCTGCTGATGGACATTTTCCAGCTCAATTTTTTGAAGTCCAGCTAGGTTAGTCCAGCTCCTGCTTCTTGAAACTCCAGCTCCACACAGCACCTCTGGCCACTGGCCAGAAGAGTGGGAGCACTGGTGGGACAGTGTTTTTGGGAGGGCACAGGTGCTTCCATTGGGAAACCAAAGGCTCTCAAATCCACACGCTCACTGCCTTCCTGAAAAGGCTGCCTTGGGCCTCCTGGGAATCAGGAGAAACCAGAGTGTGGGGTTCTAGTGCCTCATACAGGCACTCAATTCATTTAATGGAATATAAAAGCCAGGCCAGCACACAATTGACCCCATGGATCTCATCACCAGCTTTGTCAGTGCTGGCTGCAAATACGTGCTCTGTATCCATGGGCGGGCAAGAGCAACATCATCTTTTGCAGCATCGTGCTGTCAGTTCCCTTGGATGCAGAAGATAAAAGCTCTTTTTGGGAGGCCTGTCACACGGTTATCATCTCGTGTCCAAAAGCTTGTTTGGGTTTGGATTGGTTCTAGGCCAGTTCCTGCAGAAAAGACTGTTCTGTGCTTGCTGGCCAGCCAGGACTGGAGGCAGAGGGAGGTGTGTGAATGGATGTCCACGTTCCCAGCTGGCAGCAAACACAAAGCCCAACCAGTGTGCAAGTGGCTGAGCAGACATTGCAGGAGCCATGGCAAGCATGATGGGCGCCTGATCAGTGCATGCATGAGCACACGATACTTTTATGCATGAACAACCCATGAACTTATGAACAGCATCCCATCATTTCACACGTGAATGCCCTAAAACTTCATGCATTAGTGCCCCATTAGCTTATGCATGAGTGCCCAATTTATTCATACCTTAGCATCCAATCACTTCATGCACAAACACTCAATCTATTGACAAATGAGCCTGGAGACAGCTCATGTGAGCACCCAATTAATTCATGCCCCAGTGCTCAACCAGCTCACACAGAAGCAGCTATTTCTCACACACCCCCAGCACATGCATGAGTGCTGTACTGGGCAAAAATTGCTGGGTTCAGGTCAGTGATGTTATATTCCCACCCTCTGGCACTTCTTGGTGCAGGTGCTTCTCCACTGAAAATTGTCTCTTTTCAGGAGTATCAGAACTACATTCAAGGTCCCTGTGCTAGCCCAGAGGTGCACAAAGAGCCCTCCTCTCACTCCAGAGCACTGAAGGGCTGAGGACCACAGTCTAGCAGGGGTTAACACATCTGCCCAGCTCTGGGAAGAGGTAGAAATGTCTTTCCCTGCCCCTGTGCCCAGCACTTGGCTTTGCTGATCACAGTTCAGCACTGCCCCCATCTCTGCCTTTGCTTTCTTCAAGGGATGTACCAGAGTCACACAATTTTTTACCTCACTATGAGGTAAAGAAATGTAAAAAGGTTAGACTGGGTTACAGAGGGCAGTCACTTTTTGAAGGTTATTTGGTTGCAAATCTGTATCCACAACCTACACTGCTTTGTAAGAAAATGCTGTTTTCTCAAAATGTTTTGCTACTCAGTCACAAACCCACAGCTTTAAGAGAGAACTGATTATAATTCTTAGCAAGGCATTTATATTTCAATGAGAATTTATATTTCAATGGTCATCTACGAGAAAAATCATCCACAGAACAAAATCCTGAAAATAACAGTTTACAGGTCTTTTGTAGCAAACACGTGTGTGAGTAAATTATCACCTGACTGCTCCAGTGCATAATGGGACGAGGATCATGGAATTAGAAGGCAGGGAAGCCAAGCTGCTGGGATCACTGGCTGAGACCATCAGCCTGACCAAAACATGCCGCTCATATGTAACACTGAAGCCCTCCCGTTCCTCCAGCAAGGAAAAATACAAGTTTTATCTATCTCTATGTACAAAGGTTGGAAGGACTATGTTACCTTACAGAAGCTGTGCAGGGAACCTTGCCAACTCTAACTTCATGCACAAAGTTTACGAGCACTTACAAGACATTTGTAATGTGATGACATTTGTAATGACATTTGATGTGAAAACCAGCCCAGGGCTTCCAGGGGTGTAGCACAGAGCAGCGACAATCCTAGCTCAGCTATCCTTTTGCACTGTTCCTACACAAATCAGCATGATGAGAGACCATCATTTGTCAAAGGGGACTCCTGGCTGAGAAATTCAAAATTCCAATTTACAAGACTGGAACTCCAAGGTCTAGAAAAATGTTCCTCCTCATTGCTCACAAGAGACAAAATTGGTTTTAATTTCCCCTAGAACTGGAAACCAAAGAGTTCAGCCAATACTTCATTGCCTACACAGTGATAATGACACTGCACTGACAGAAAGCTCACAGCTCTTCTACCATAGCTGACAGGGAACATTCCAGATGCCTGCTTTCCTGAGACTTCCAATTTTTCTAATACAAAAACCTAATCAAACACTTGTACATTACTCACTCTCCTTGCTAAGCTGCGTGTAGCTGTACTGGCCACCTGAGCAGTAGCTGGGGTCACGTAACCAGCCTCTGCCCAAAACCAACTCAAAGAGAGCGTTCAGGATGTGCTATCCGGCTGCAGGTGAAGAGGAACACTACCTAGGCAAGTTCCTCCAACCAGTCTAAGCAGCAGAGCTGACTCTGTCTCAGAAGTATATACATACATGGACACAGCTCAGTGTGTTCAGCAAGTCATCAAGAACAGCAGTTCTTCAACAGTGAACAAACAGGACTAGGGACAAAAAATATATTCCTGTCACCAAGTGCATTTGAGAACTACGCAAAGACTGAAAAATATAAAGGCTTAATATATTTATTAGTAACTGCTGGCGTGTACTGTAGAATAGGCTACAATCTTCATACACAAGGAATTCATGGTAAGTACTGGCCAAGCATTGCAAAGCACAGGTTAAACAGAAAGCTGAAACAGCATGCACAACCTCCACAGGCTTATTAAATCTGTTCTGAGCATGTACACCCATCTCACACTTGTCCAATCAATCTGCTTTCAGTCCTATTTAAATGCTACAGGGACCAAAATTAAGGATTTAGAAAAGGACTGGAGACAGCAGTTGTTTCCAAGTAGCCAGTAGGAGGTAAGTCCAGGTGACAGTTCCCTCCCTCCCTGCTCAGGGGTTAATTCCACTCCACTATGAGCAAAGGTGGCAAGCAGAGAACTCAGTTTCCATCTCTTAACTGCAAAGGAAACAGCAGATGCATGTATAACGTGTCACACTTCAGACACACCTTTTTTCAGAAGGGACCATAAAAGCAAACAAGTAACCTAATGTGACCCAGGTGGTTACAGCACTCCCATTGTCATCACTTGCTCACAGAACAAGCGAATAACAAAGTTACTACACAGTCATATAGCTCTACACTTGCTATAACAAAACACCAATTACAATGCCAGCTGGCCAGTAACCTTCCCCTTCAGCTCTAGGTTTTATTACCTCTCTCAGTGTTTTCCCATTTAGTACCTCATCCTTCACAGCACCAGCAAACACTGCCAGGGTGTTGCACACCCCATGAGCTACAACCAGGCCCTCAGACCACATGCTGACATTCCCTATGGCTGAGGCTCCTTAGCATCTTTGCCTGGTTGGACACCTTTCACATCAGTCCCTAACTCAGAAGGGCAATCAAGAACTTGTTCACAACTTAAGTCAACCTGACTAAAAGCAAAGCTCAAACCTTCAGTAGGGTAAAACCCCTCCTTTATCTG
>NC_031771.1:13761172-13833672 GCF_001522545.3 Parus major | reverse complement strand
GGCACATATTTAGCAACCAAATTCTCTGAACAGAGTTATGACCTGAAGCTGGCACCATCTGATAACCAATAGGGGAGCAGCAGCCGCAGCAAGTTCATACAAGACCAGCTTTTAAAAACTTCAGTGATACTTAGCTCATCTGCACCACCAAAAACTGGGGACAGAGAGACAGAGACTACACGGTTGCACGGAATTTAGGCAAATCTGTCTCAATCTGTGCTATAGGAGATGAGCTGGGGTGGCTGAAGAGCATCTCATTCAACTGACCAAAGCACCCTGCTCAAAACATCGCCTCCCTGTCTGACTTGTCCCAGCTCCCCCTTCCATCAAACCAGGCCGTGCAACTCAGAGCCTGTGATTAAAACACTAAAATTCTGACCACTATGAAACATGGAACTACAATGGCCATTAAGCTCACATTAGCAACCATGTAGGCCGCATGTGGAGGATGCTTTTTATTAATAAATTTGTGAAGACAGAACAAGTTCCACAAGTAAAAGCAGTTTGTTTCACCACATACCTCACCAAAACCTCCAAAATATTCCCGTATTTTCTCCTCAGGTGTGTCTGGAGATAAACCCCCAACAAAAATCTTTTTAACAGGTTCTTTTGTTTTCATGGCTTTAGCTCTTTTTGGATCAATGACCTTTCCATTCAGCTTGTGTTCTTTCTGGTCCATGACCTGAGGAAAATGAAAACACAATCTTACTCAGCTTAGTTAAAGCTAAATGTTTCACTGATGTTTTGAGTAATGCCAAATTTGCTTCAGTTTCGATACTTGAATCACAACAATAATTTGTTGCACAAAAACAAAGAGTTCTGCCATTTTTGATCACTACCACTGACAGAGACAGTTCTAATGACTGGAACCACCTATTACCCAGCAGAAACAAGAGTATAACATTTCTCAAAATGTACTCCTCTCATCCTCAAACCTCATGAAGTTAAAAAAAATTTGTACTTTAGATATCACAAAGGTCATGAAGTTGAAAACTTTTCTGTGTGCTGTATCCACAGCATTTTAGAAAAGTTAACAGCTAATTTTCGCTTGGATAGAGCCCAAATGTATCAAAGCTGTTTGCTCTCCTCTAGGGGTTCACATTACAGCTCTGGAATCCAAAGACTGGAAGTTCTTTGCAAATGCTGCTTCCACAGCAGACATTTGTAAATTGTATTTTTCAACTGCCCAAGTCCAATGGCTCACAGAACCTGTACATGCCCAAATCCATACCTCAGGAATCACTGCTGGTCCTGGACACAGCATGACGAGTAAGATGTTCATAGAAGAAAGCATTTTCAACAAGCACATTAAACATGCTTCACCCCTGAATCATCTTTACCAGAAGATGTACAAACAACATCTACAGTCATCCTAGTGAGTGCGTTATCTCTGATACCTGAATTTGAACGTGCTTATTGCACTAATCCTACCTTATCCACGCTCTCCGATTCTTTGAAGAGCACAAAGCCAAAGCCCCTTGATCTCCCAGTGATGGGGTCCAACTTCAGAGTGCAGTCCACAACTTCACCAAACTTAGAGAAGTAGTCCTTCAGATCCTTCTTTGTTGTGTCCCAGCTAAGGCCCCCGATGAACATTTTCCTGTTAAGACAAGTTGGTCAATCTGTAAATGTGCGTTACCCAAAATCCTGCACTGCCAAGCTTTATGAGCTCGATTACCCAATGCATGGAACTGGCAGGATTTTATCAGTCATGTCACTACACACACACAGGCCTGCGCTTTTTTGACAACTTGCTTAAATGATTCTGGCCAGGACAGATAAAGACTTCCACATACACAAACACCTTTCAATGTCTTCTCCTGAGGCTGCTTACTCTGCTGTCCCAAGAAACCACTAGTAGTGACAAAAAAGATATTTTACTACCTCTTTATATTCCCACCACAGGTTTAATTCCATTCAGTTATCTGTGGAGCCTCCACACAACTGCTCAAGAAACACACAAGAGGCAGGTTTGTAAGGAAGCGTGGTTACAACAGAAGCATTATCTACTAGGCTGGACTGGGCATATGCCCAAATTAATAAACTAAAATAAATGAAGTTTAGTCAAATTCTCTTTCCCAGAAAGCTGTTAAGAAAAAGTAAAGTATTGAACAGTCAGAAGTTCTCTTTCCTCACAAAAACTTTATATAAACACCTGGCATAATCCATTAACAACAAGAGAATGTCTTTCCAATATTTCCATGGTACCAGTGCTGCAGGGGAGATGTGTACAGCACATAATTCATAACCTATATTTTCAAAAGCACACTGGAAGCTTAGAATCAAATCATAACCATCCCACCATGTCAGACAGGCATAAAAAAAAATAAAAATTAAAAGAGGAAAATTCAAGCCAGTATACACATAAATGAAACATTACAGGTTATGAGGCATAGGGCTTAGGAATACATTTAAAAGAAGATTTAATTTGAGATGATCTCTTCTAATACTGATAAAGAAGATTTTACCATGAGCTCTAACCAAAAAGTATTATCCACTATGATCTATAAAAGCACTTTCTACAAAGCTGTGCCCTTTTTCACTGTCCCAACTTATTTCACAATCAGACACAGTTATCAGAAAACTTGAAAAACCACTGTATCATGTTCCCAACCCTTCCACTTCCCACGCACAAATATTCCTGCCAGTCACGTAAAAGAGCATTGTACCTCCACAACTCAAACTCTCTCGAATCAAAAGCTGCTTGTGTGAACTACCTCTGTTGAATTAGCTGTGCTCTGACAGAACTAACAAGAGCATTCAGTTTCTGACAAACATCCATACAGATAAGGGGTTCAGGAGCTTCAGATGTTTTTATAACAAATCTCCAAATCTGTAAAGAAGGAGCACCAATCCCTTATCCTTTCAATTAGTTCCAAATTTCTCTTCAACAAAGTACCAACAGTCCTTTCTATCTATGCCTTCTTACTGTCTTCATGGAAGAAATGGTCCACTCTGGTAACCCAGCAGCCTCATACCAGTACAGACAGTAAATCAAAGGAGCTTTCTGCCCTTTGTTCACCCATCATTAAGGCCCTTAGCTTGTTTGCTGTTCTGTGGAGGGTTTTTTAAGCAGACAAACAGAAGAGACAGAGGATGCAGCACCGTGTTTCTGACACATGGTGGGGAGTGATGCTCTAGCAGTTACTACTAAACTGACACTTGCTACACAAACCACCTGTCTCAATATTAACATACAGACCCTGCTTTGAACATGAGCTTGAAACCAACGGCCTCTGAAGGTTTTTTATCTCTCCACGCAATAACCACACCTTTGAGCCCAGTCACACAGCAGCAAACCATGGCTGCTTCAGTCTGCCCCTACATAAACTACTGCTCCAAGGCAAAACTGAGCTCAGGTCACGTCCACACCACAAGCATGAGCACAACAGTTCAGGAGCAGCGTCACATCGCTGCCAGAAGCTTGTAAAATACATACATTTCCTAGCCCACAGTCTGTCTGGTCAAAGTCACATCAGCACATACAGTTTCCCAAAATAAGTGACCAGAAGTGCACTGGGAAAGCTTTCAAACCTCAGCTAAACGAAGTATCACAGATATGCTTTTTTCCCTTTACTACCAGAAGCGTCCTCAAAACATTTTGCTTCCTGTACAGCATTAAGAATTGACAAGTTAAAAAGACTGAACTAGATTACAAGTCAATGTGTGATACATATAATCACTGCCCAGTGTCACTGCACCGCTTAGAGGTAACTTTTTCTAAGCTCTGTTGCCTCAAAAGAACCTGAGTTTGCCCATGAAAACCCTTTAGTTGGTGTGTATTCAAGGGTAATAAGTAAAACAAATACACAAACTCCAAAGGTATTTGAAGCTGTTAAGAATAAATGGAAAGCAACCCGTTTCAATTTTTTCTAATTCCAGCAAAATACTCAAAAAAGGGTTCCTGTTCTCTCTGTCTGCATTATCCCAGATTATCAACATCTCTCTCAGCAATATCCCAGGTCATTACAGAACGAAGAAGGCACTCAAGAAGGTTTTGCAGCAACACAGTAGCTAGTGATCCTTTATCCAGGTTATTTTCTGCCGTGACCAAAAACAGACCTGCAGCTCGAGTTTCTCACGAGCCCAACAGGAGACAGCAGGGTGTATCAGCCTGTCCTGTCACTGGATTTATAACACACAAATTTCACCGGCAATACAAAAAGGACACTGCTCCAAGCAGAGACCCTATATAGATTAAAAGCTGTCTTTACTCTCCATGAAACAGAGTAACAGAACATGCTGAGTTGGAAGGGACCTATCAGAATCATCAAATCCAACTCTCAGCCCTGCACAGAACACCCCAAGAGTCACACCATGTGCCTGAGAACATTTCCCAAGTGCGTCTTGAACTCCGTCAGACTTGGTGCTGTAACCACTTCCCTGTGGAGCCTGTTCCATTGCCCAACCACCCTCTAGGTGAAAAACCTTTTCCTGGTGCATAACCTGAACCTCCCAAGTTTTTTCGACTAAGATTCCAGCCTTTTCGACTTCTACTTCTCAAGTTCGGACACCACCTAACATAATCCTCCCCAAAGCAAGTTCTGTGAGAAGCAGAGGCATGTTTTAGGCTGGGAAGAAGTCCCAGTGCCTGACGCCCCTGGTACACAGCTGATAGATACACTGTAATGTTTGCAGCACAGGGCAATGCTGCAACCAGAGCCTTCGGCTACACCGAGTTACGGTTTTCACGCACGCACCGCACTTTAACTCATTGAAAAGGCATCGTTAGAAGGAAAAATAAGTAAAAGGGGACTGCAGTTTGAGACAGATAACATCATTTGTACACGAAGGGACCAGACACCGCCCCCGCCGCCCGGCCCGTGACGTCGCCGAGGCGCCAAGTAAACAAACAGGGCGGCGAACGGGGCCGGGCCGGGGGCGCCGGGCCCCTCCCGGGACACACAACCCACCCCCGCCGCTCACCCTTCGTCCTCCTCATTCTTGCTGGCATCGATCTTGGCTCCCTCCGACTCGATTCCGCCGCCGCCGCCGCCGCCGCCTCCCCCATCGGTGCTCCCCGCCCCCGCCTGCCCCTCAGGCTGCTCCGCCGGCTCCGCCGCGCTGCCCCCGGCGCCAGCCGCTACCGCCGCTGAGTCCAGAGCGAACTGCTGATCCGACATGGCGCCGCCGCCCCGCACCGGCCACCCCGGTGCCACCGCCTCCCCGCCGAGGCCCCGGCCCCGCTGGCGGCCCCGGCCGAGCGCGCCGATCCTGCCGATCCCTCCTCCTCTTGCTCCCTGTTTTTAATGGCGCCGCCACCGACCCAACCTAAAATGGCGGCCGGAAGGAGCGCGGCGGGCGGGACACGTGACACCGCCCCCGGGGAGCCGTGAGGCGGCGCGGGGGGAGCTCCGGCACGGCCCCGGGAGCGGCCACAGCCCGGGGCCGACATGGACCGTCACAGACTCGATGGGGCTGCCCTGCACCTCTGGAGATCGTCCAGTCCAATCCCTCCGCCCAAGGCAGGGGCGTCTGGAGCGGGTGCCACAGGAACAGGTCGAGGCGGATTTGGAATAGCTCCAGAGAGGGAGACTCCACGAACTCTCTGGGCAGCTGTTGCAGTGCACTGCCATCCTCAGTTTAAGAAGTCCTTCCTCGTGGTGTGTTTTGGTTTGGGGCCATTGCTCCTCGTCCTATCACTTGACAGCACTGAAAAGTGTCTGGCACCATCCTCTTGGCACCTGCCTTTGAGATATTTATGTGCATTGCTGGGATCCCCTTCAGTTCTCTCTTGACTAAACAGGTCAAACTTCCACAGTCTGTCCTCCTAAGAGAGATGCTCCAGCCCCATCATCTTTGTGGCCCTTCACTGGACCCTCTCCAGGAGCCCCTTCTCTTTCTTGAGCTGAGGAGCCCAGAGCTGGACACAGGTGCACTTCACTATGACCAAGTAGAGAAGGAGGATCACAGATTGAAGTAAAACTTGGCCCTTAGCGGGGTTTTGTGTATTAACAAACCGCTGTAGCAATGAAGCCATGTCCTTGTGGCACAGGTCTCCCTCAGCCCCTCAGTTGCTGAGGACAGTGCTGGATCCAGCTGCACTCATGAATGCAGCATATGAACTCAGACACTGCTGTGCCTTCTTGCTGAGTCTTCAGTCTGTAGTCAGTGACATCAGTGAGCTTTAATAAGCAAGGTTTATTTTGATGCTTTACTAGGTGTTTGTGCTGAGAAACAACGAACCTTCAGGCAGACTGCTACAATCCTTTTGCTGCAGACAAAATGCCTATGCTCCTTCACCCATCCCAACTACTCTCCTGATCCAGAAATGTGCTGGGTTAATGCAGTGCTCTTTTTCTCCAGGAGTCGGCCACTCAGGCTTTTAGTTGTTGCTTGACAGAGCGCACTAGCTGGGAAACCTGTTTTCTGATGCAGGTGAGAAGAGTCCAGTACAGCACCTTAACTTGCACCAAGTTGTACAGAAAATAATTGCTGACCCTAAATAACTTGTAACGTCCTGCTGGGGATTGGAATAGAAGTGGTGTAGGAAGCTAAGGTTGAGGTTTTAAGTGCTTGAAAACCTTGAAAAGCTCCAACTCCTCAAGCAGTGCTATCAGCATTAAAAAGGTGCTGCTATAGTTCTAGATCTCTCATGAGAAGTACAGAACTGGCAGCATTGTGCCACAGACCACTTTCTCCTCACTGCTGCTAAGGGCATGACTGCCATCTTCTACAGTGGTGCTAATTCCAAGCACTCCAGTACTCTCGGAACAGATCAGGAGGAAGAATGGGGTGTATGGGCCTGTTCTCACAGTAACCCTGGTCTCCAGCAAGGTACCTGCCTTCCTATCCAAGTACAACTATAGTTACACCACTTTAAGGTGACAGCAAGACTACACACTCACTTAAGTAAGCATTTATTAGAGAATCTTTTAACATGAAATTATACAAATAAAGTTTGTATAAACACAAGTCCACATTGTGTCATAACATGAATGGCAAAAAGAAAGTAAAAACCATAAAAGAAAACTAGTCGGCCGCTATGTACAGTTGGACACAGTTGTGTCATACACTAAAAGTCTTTTACAAAATAGTCATTTCCTCTCACGAAGACCACCCTCCATTCACTCACAATGCGTTGCAAGATGGCTTTTTGTTGCAGTATCTCTACCTAAAAAATCAAGACAAAATGCATGTCAGATCTGTGACAGTTACTACAGAATTGTTAAAAGGTCCATTTTCATGAACTGCTTTAAGTCTTCTATATATTCCTTTCGTCACTGTTAAAGATCATATGCATATTTATTAAGGTAACGCAAGAGGTTTGTTTAGTTACCCATCAGTAATTTACTTTCCCAATTATTGCCATACAGCCCATCTAGGAGGCTGCTCCAAAACAACAACCACCCAACTTAGACAAGTAAGCAGGCTCTGGATCTCCTTCTTTTCCATTGCAAACACTGCCAAAAGGCTTTCTGAGTATTCGTTTATACAACTAAACGACTTATGTGCAACACAAGTCAGGTCACTTTAGTTCAGACAGTCCATATGCATATGATCTTTAATGTTTATCCAGATTTAAAAGTTCGTTTTGGTTTGCAGATTTCACTATTAGCTATAAAAAGAAAAAAGCAAGCATTAAAATCTTAAAGAATGCACATTTAAAATGAGGTTCCACAATTGAAATACAACACTAAACAGAAGACCAAATGATTAAGCTGTAAAGGCATTTATGTACTTTAACTCCTGTAAAAAACCATTTAAGTTAAAGACACTTAATCTCCAAAAAAGATTAAAAAAAGAAGCCAAAGTCTGAAGTTTTCCACTTTAATCTTTACGCTGGTACATGAAGTTGGAAGAGACCATACCACAGGACAGCGTTTTCTGGTGTATGCCTTGCGCTCTGCCTGCAACGTGCGACCCCAGAGATAGACGTGGTCAGGGTGACACACGGCCTGCAATGAAGTTCCCGCTGGCGGGTACAAACAAGGTATAATGTCAGAGTTAGAAGACAACATTCTTGTTTTCCTTAAGTTGTACCCATTTCAGTACTTTACCTGTTAATACTTCTAATAAGTTTAATTATTCCTCTAGACCACCTGGTACACAACGCAAACCAGAAAAACTCTTATGTTTTTCTGAAGTAGTAAAGAAGATAAAGTCACATCTTTACAAAGTTAAAGATCTATAGACACGTAGGCAAAGCTGGTTTTAAAAAAAAAAGTATTTTTTAAGTTAACAAAAGCTTAATTAAAGGAAAAGTCATGCTAGGCAAGTTTTTACTCTTCGTTTGTCTATTGATCTTTAAATTAGATTAGACATAGTCGGAGTGGAGCTTGCGCCCATGTACACACCTGTTTGTCAGGTACTAGGTACTGCTTTAGTACGGCTGGTAGTTGTTTTGGTGGTTGCCGCCGCCACGGGACGCCTTCCCATATGTACTTTGTTGGCCTGGAGGTAGCATGTGGGGAAAAAACAGAACCCACAAGCATTAACATCCAGCCTCAGAAGGAGACTTCACATGCAGCAGCACACCAAGAGATCTCATCTTTAGAGCCATGTGCCGAGTAAGAGCAACGTTCCAGAGAGGGGATGAGGGCATCAAGATGAAGAATGAGGGCAAAACCACTTACCACTGTAATCTGTGTATCCAGGCCCATATCCATAGTTGGAATAGTTGTACCCAGAGTAGTCGTAGCCTCCATAGCCACTGTAGCTCTGATCACTGTAAGCACTATTGTAATTCCCATAGCCTTGATCGTAATAGTTATTGAATCCTTGGTTCCAGTTTTGTCCCTGACCTGAAACCAAGTATAGCAAGCGTAAGTTTCAAAACTTATTTCACTTCTCTCTTGCACCCCTCCTTTATCTAACATTTTGGTTATGAGAATAATCAGTAATTGGCTGAGCACCAAGCAACGTCACCGGACAAGCCTTAATGCGTGGTCTGAGTTGTGACTGCTTGACCTTTAAAGACTGAGATGCATTAACTTGTAACAAACATCTGATTCCTTCTGATCCACCTGAAGGTGCAGCCAAGTGACCACCCTACTCCTCAGCAAACAGCTCCCGATTTCTCGCCCAAGGCCAATTAAGCGTATCCCTTTCAAGCGAAAGTGTAACTGCGCTGGCTACACTGTCCACTAAGGGGGTACAAAAGCACCTTGCCCCTTCACCACTTGAATGCAAGAAGAGGAAGAGATTGCTCAGCTCCAACAAGCAACCATAACCACCAAAACACCATGCACTACCAGTCTACTTTACACGTGCGATTTAAGCGTGAGATCTGCACACAGTCTGCAACCTGGAATATCTACAAACACCTGAGTGTTTGGTAAGTACTTATATTAACAGAACCATTGAAAACACTCACCCCGTCCACGCCCCCTTCCGCCTCCACGTCCACCAGAAGAATTGCTTTTCCCTCCTTTCTGCTGCTGCTGCTGCTGCCTGTACACTTCTTTGGGCTGCGCTACTTTGATCTCACACTGTTAAGGACAGAAATCCATTAACTTATCACAAATTCCAAGAGTCTTTTGTGAGCTGCTTTCACAGCCTACAGAGATAGATTTCACATGCTAAGAACAAGAGTTTCCCCACCTTGCCTGAACCAATCTGGTGGTATCTGCTCTCTAGTAACTTCTTTACTGGCTCTTCATCTGTGTATGTGATAAAACAGAAGCCCCTCCTTTCATTCGTCTTTGTGTCCATGGGAAGTTCAATGTTTTCAATCTGAAATCAAAATGAATGCAAACAATGCAAGAAATCTGTAAGCAATTTTTTATGCCACCAGAACTGTTTGGCAGCGCAGAATCTATATTGATTACTTCTGGCAGCTATAAATCAGACCACTACAATTTTATGAAATCATTAACATATAGATTCAACTACATCTAGTTTTGGCCAACTCCCTCCTCACAAGAGAGAGGCAAGACTACATTTGAGAATCAGAGGCGTTCTTATATGCCAATATACTATACCTCGCCAAAAGCACCAAAGTACTCCTTAATCTGTTCTTCAGATGTATCTGGACTCAGCCCACCAACAAACACTTTTTTGGGTGGCTCCTTCCCTTTCAGTGCTTTTGCCCTTTTAGGATCTATTAACTTCCCATCCAGTTTGTGTTCCTTCAGTTCCAACACCTAAAAAGCAGACAAAGGAACAAAGTCTCAGATCGCCACAGCTACACAAGCTGGCTTCACGCCATCGGTCCGCAGGAAAAGCGCCCACCTTCTCCACGCTGGCAGCGTCCTTGAAGAGCACGAACCCAAACCCCCTCGACCTTCCAGTGACCGGGTCTGTTTTGATCGTGCAATCCACAACCTCGCCAAACCGCGAGAGATACTCCGTCAGGTCCTTCTTGCTGGTGTCCCAGCTGAGGCCTCCGATGAACATTTTCCTGGAGGACGGGAAACGCGTACGGACACGGGTGAGGGAGCCACGGGTGAGGGAGCCCCCCCCGCGCCCCTATAGGCTGCCGGTGACGTCACGGCCCCGCTCGCCCCCCCGTCCGTGTCCCCGCCCCGCGGAAACTGGGTCACCCGCCCGGGACACAAAGGCGGGCGCGGCCATGGTGCGGGAAGGGAAGGCCGCGCTCTCCCCAGACACCGAGCCGCCCCCGCAGGGCGGGCGGCGGAGACGGACGCGCGACTTCCCCACACCTCCCCCCCCGCGCCACGTCCCCGGCCCTACCCGTCGTCCTGCTGGTTCTTGCTCGCGTTGATCTTGGAGCCCTCGGCGAATTCCTCCTGGCCGCCGCTCATCTCGGTCGAGTCCTCCATGGCGGGACGAGGGCGGCGGGGGTGCTCGTGCGAGCGGCGGAGACAGCGGAGACCTGCGCCCGGCAGAAAATGGCGGCGGAAGAGATCCGGGCACCGCCTGCGCCTCCCTTATATACCCACCCCGGCAGCCAATCAGCGCCGCTTTCCCGCCCGGCGCCGCAGCGCCCCCGGCGGCTCGCGGCGGGGCTGCGGCAGCCGCCCTGCGGCCGCCATCGCGCGGGCTGGGCCGGGCCGGTGCCGCTGCTGGGGCGGGCACGGGCACCGCCGCACCGGGCACCGGGACGGGCGGGCGCCGGGGCTGGGCGGGCCGGCCGGCCAGGGGTGGGTTGTAACGCGTAACCCAGAAACCCCGTTCAGGCGGCGGCGGGGCGGGGCGGGGCGGGCGCTCCGTGGGCGGGCACAGCCGGCGCGGCGCTCCCCGCCGCGGCCGCCGCGCGTCCCCGGTGCGCCCCACGTGCCGCCGCCGCCATGGGCGTGCTGCCGGTGCCGGCGGAGGTGCGCGCTATCCTGCTGGACATCGAGGGTACCACCACCCCCATCGCCTTCGTCCAGGTGAGACCCGGTGGCCGCCGGCACCGCGGGGGGCTCCGGTAGCATCGCCGCTCCTGTCGTGACCCCCCCAGCCCTGGCGTCGCGGGGGGCTCCCGTAGCATCGCCGTTCGTACCGTGACCTCCCCGGCCCTGGCAGCTCGCCTCAAGATAGGCCGAGGTGCCGCGGGGAGCGAAAGCCGTGACCCGTTTTCTGCGTTTTTCCGAATAATGCTCAGGAGAAAATACGCCTTGTCTTGCCGATCGGCCGCCCCTCTGGTGGGCTGGGGAGCAGGTCTTTACCGCGGAGATTCGGGCAGGTCAGGGATTTTTTTCATGGATATAAGGCAGCTGGAGTGCTCGCAGCAGCCTCATCCGGGAAAAGCCCTCGAGCATCGCTGTTCCTTTGATGGCTGGAGCTGCGGCACCGCACCCGGGTCTGCAGAGAGCCTCAAGTGCCATCTCTTTGAAGTACGATGCTTCTTGGTTTTAATTTAAGTAATTAGCAATTTGCGGTAATCGGTAATTCTCGGGGTTATGCGCTGCCTTTTCCCTTGGGGTGCAGCCAAATGCCCCCGGTGTGCCGGAGGAGCGCGTCCAGCACTGCGGGCGGGCAGCGCAGGGGACACGCCACAGACACTGTAGCGACAGCGAATGCACGAGTGGCTCTCCTTGCTTAGGAAAAAGCTTAAGACTGCTGGAAATGCCGGTTTCGGTGCAGAACCGAGGGGACCGGGACGTCTGCGAGTCATAGGCGCTTGGAGAACAGCGAATTGTGATAGCCGCGGATCCCTCCTCTCCGGGAGGCTTTGGGTTCGCGGGAGGGAGCGGCTTGCTAAAACAGCGAAGGGATTTATCCCTTCTCCTGCCGTTAATTAACCTGGATTTTATCGTGAGACACTACAGCTTTTGGTAGATCTTTGCAGCCAAAAGCACCTTACAAAGGTGCTTTGTGACCCCACATGGCAGGTGAAGGCTCCTGCCAGGCCTTCTAGAGGCTTCTGCTAACACAGTTTACCAGATGAACAGCATGACCTATATCTTTCCTATCCACGTTCTTCCAGTGCTCTTAAGGAAACTTCAGGCCTAGATGGCATTACAGCTGCCTCCCTCCACTCAATATCTTTCAATTCAGACAGTCTGGACAGCTCAGGTTTCTTACTAAACACCTAACAGAGACACTAATTTGTTTCTGTCCACCTTGAAGCTGTTTTGTAGTTGTGCAAACAACATGCCATGCACCTGAGACTTTGGGCTTTCAAACCCAGTGTTTCTGTTGCAGGGAGGCCAAATGAGTTTTGGTTCTCAATAAAGTTCAGTTTGATGGAAATCCTGTAAATGCTTGGAACAAGGTATTCCATTTGGTCTCTCAGTTGACCTCTGTTTGCCTTTGAAAGGTCCACTGATGGTTCAGCAGACACTTTATTCTTCAATATTAAACAATTTTACTTAATCCTTTCTCTAATGTTGGAATTGCTGAGTCTGCAGAGCAAGGAAATAGAATGAGTCAGTTGATGGGTGGATTAAGGAAAGATACCAGAAAAGAGAGTTATTTAGAGTCTTTCTTCCATACAGACTCCTGGCCTATTAAACTTGGCACATCATTGACTGGGATCACTTTTGACATCCATAAACCATTTGTCCCACTAGCTGTCCGCTACTCCAGCTGTCACGTGGGTGTCCCCTCTTAGTTCACAGACCAATGCATTTGCCAGTGGACCAAGACTTTCACCCTTTTAAAACCCCCAAGTCACTGAATCCACTGGTCTTTCTGTTTGGAAGTTTTTCTTAGCCAGCACAAGAGTATGAAACACTGCTTTTGAAAAACAATTGGGTCCTTTTGACATCTGAGTTGTAAAGGAGGTTAAACCAAGCCAGCAAGTCAGCTGCATTTCCCAGGGGATTCTCTTTAATTTCCTCCATGATTTAAAAGATAGTTTGAAAGTAAAGGAAATGAGAGAGTATGAGGGGGTATTACAAGGCTTTTGATTTCCCTAGACAAATTTGTTTTAATTCTTTAGGCAATTTGCATTTTTAAAAAAAAAAAATACAACATGGAAAACATAATGTTAGAGCAATAGAAAATCCTGCAGTTCTGCCTCCACATCACACTCTCAGGACCACTGCTTTCTTAATTCAGTAACAAGCTAAAGATAACATACAACACAAAACAAGAGACTATGGGCAATTTTTTAGGAGAGGTGAGTTTGGGTTAGATTTTCCCAATTAAGAAAAGCTCAGTTCTCTATCCAAAGGAAGGACTTCCCTGCCCTTCTCCTTGACCTGAGGCTTTTCCCGCACCCGGAGATGCACGGTGGCTGCTTGTGGCTTCTGACTCGTGAAACACCACTAATGAGAGCAATTTGTAATTATTTCTGGTTGCCCTTGGGATTTCTGTGAAGGTTTGTAATTTTCCTGTGGCACTTTTCCCAAACCCCATTTAATTTCATTTGCAAGACTCTCCTGTGGAGTTCGGTGTCACCGGACCTGGCTTTTAATTTTAAAAGGTCCTCTAGCTTTGGTGAGAGATTGAGATGTGTTTTCAGAATGACCTTTGCTAGGACAAGTGCCCCATCAAAAATACAATAGCATAACTTAGCTGTTTAGTGTACATTGTCGGCCTTATACTCCTCAGCTGGTGGGAGTATGGGGTCACTTGTGCCATTTGAGACATTTTTTGTCAAGTCCAGGAAAAGTTATCACCCACCTTTCCATCACAGGCTTTAAAACTTTCAGCTATGTAAACATTTGTGTAAAAAAAATCCACCTGCACTGATCCTGGCCTGAGGCTGGCTCAGTCCTGTGCCCAGGCAGACACCCTTGTCAGGAAGTTTCACCAGCTGCAGCACTGTAGGGGAAGCTTAGGTTCGGGAAAATAACTGTACACGGCAGCATGTGCGAACGGTTCCTTTAAAAGCCAGTCAGCCTTACCTCTGCCAGGTTAAAGGAACAGCCTGTTTTTCTGCCAGGAGACCTTGTTCCCTTACATCAAAGACAACGTGAAGGAGTATCTGCGTGCTCACTGGGAGGAGGAGGAGTGCCAGCGGGATGTCGGACTTCTGAGGAAACAGGTTAAGTAGCAGAGTTATTCCGTGTCTCTGTATTTTCATAGCGTGCCCGAGGCTTCAAGTCACTCGGATTCTCCCAGTCACCCCACATTTGTCCCCATCTCTGCCCTCATCCATGGAGGCCAGTTGACTCAATGGTTGGATTCTCCCCCATCCAAAGCCTGGGGTTGTGCTTGGCAGGCAGCAGCTTCCCTCAGCACATCTTGCTCTTCAGAGCCCCTGAGCAGCTGTTGAGCCGAGACTTTCCAGCTTTTTGCCTGCACTGTGCCCTTCTCTTGTTGAATCCAAACCTCTTCTGAGAAGCAGCACAGGGGGATGGCAGAGCACTTGTTCCACACAGGGCAGTGGATGCTGCTCTGTACAGGGACACAGCATCAATTTGAGTCTGGTGACTGAAGCCAACAGATGCATTTGCTTCTTTGCCTTAATTACAGTATTTATATACTTAAGCATAGTTCTCATTAGACTATTTACAAATGGTTATAGTAATGCCAATTGTTTGGTTTGGAAAGTACAATCCAAACAAGTATTTCTAAACACAACTGAAGTCTCAATTTTCCATTGAGAAAAGCATTCAAACAACATTGTACCCCATTGTAAAACCCTGTAATTGTGAAGAGTAGTTCAAGCAGTGTCCCGCACAGGGGTGCATGGAGGCAGGTGTCAGACCACTTTCCTACATTAGAGGTGTTGAAATTGCTCCACCTCTTCCCTCCCCTCTGTTTATCACAGATGATTGCACAGAATCAGAAAATTCAGAGCTGGAGGGCACCCACAAGAATCAGCAAGCCCAACTCTTTAGGGAACAGCCCTTGCAGGGATCAAACCCACAACCTTGGCATTGTTAACACCATGCTGTAACACCACTTTGCAGGCTCAGGAGGACTCCAGCCTGGACGGGGCCGTGCCGATCCCTTTGGAGAGCGGCAGCGGGGAGGAGGAGCTGGAGCGCGTCATCCAGGCGGTTGTAGACAACGTGCACTGGCAGATGTCCCTGGACAGGAAGACCACGGCACTGAAGCAGCTGCAGGGCCACATGTGGAGGGCAGCCTATGCCACCGGGCACGTCAAAGGAGAGTGAGTAATTGTGTGAGTAGCTGTGTGCCCCCTCCTGGGGGGCAGGTATGGGGGGGGCATCTTTACTAAAAGTTGCAAAATAGCTGCACGAGCTGTTCCAGAACAGCCCCACTTACAAATACAAGTGGCATCACTAGCTCAGCAGATAAGCCGGTATTTGAGAGATTTCTTGGTAAACCAAGAGTCTAAGACACAAGTATGAGCTTCTTACAGTACTCCATCTTGCATTTTTTATCCCCAAATTACACTCTTATTTTGGAACAAGTATAAACAAACAAGGGTTGTAGGGTCAGACCCTTTCAGTTGTTTCCTCCTGCTTTGTCTTTTACCTGTGTGTTTCCTGCCTTTCCACTTCTTTTTGTCTTCAGTTCCTTTTTATGTTTCAGACACAATACAGGAATGCATAAATAGGGACAACTGAAATTAAGCTTGATCTTCTTATTTAAGAGATACTTGGTTAAACTATGCATTTCAGGTCTCTTAAGTAAAACAAGCCCATAAATTCACAAAGTGTTTTGTCAAATGAGGAAGAAGGAAATGAGTTCACAGAAAAATGTAAATATCCATCAGAGAAAGTAACAAAACCCAAAAACAAGTCAAGAGAGGCAGATACCCTGTTGGTTTTGTTTTTAAAAACAAGGCTAAATTGCTGTACAGTGACCCAAAAACCGTGGAGAAAGCTGCCTGCTTGGCTGCATCCAAGGAGTGAGATCTCTAAAATCTCCTTGCCCAGCTCTGCAGCACCTGCTGCTGAAAGAGACTCCCTGCTTCCAGAAGCCCTGAGCAGATTGAAAATGAAGTCCCCTTGCAAACTAATGGGACTAAACTGTGACAGTGCCTGGCTAATGATGTCCCTCCAGGTGCCTCTGGGTTTGCCCTTACCTGCTGCCCTGTTTCGCTCCAGAATCTTCGAGGACGTTGTTCCAGCCATCCGGAAGTGGCGGGAAGCAGGGATGAAGGTCTATATCTACTCTTCAGGCAGCGTCGAAGCCCAGAAGCTTCTGTTTGGATACTCTACAGAAGGTGATATCCTAGAGGTAGATAACCTTACCACCTTCCTTACAGCTTTTCCCCCTGCAGAGCACTCCCCTCACAACCTCCCTTGCTGTAACACCTTGTGAATGAATTCTGTGACAGGAAGATGGGGCAGTGGGAACTCAGCTCAGTTGACTGTGAGAGCATGGCTGCACCAACCCCTCATTATTGTGGCAGAAAGGGAGGGAGGGAGGTTGATCCCTGCTCTTCGGGTGACACTCAGCAATGGCCTGTCCTTCTCTCTTTCAGCTCTTTGATGGCCACTTTGATACCAAAATAGGCCCCAAGGTAGAAAGTGAGAGCTACAGGAGGATTGCTGCCAGTATTGGGTGCGCCACCAATAACATCCTCTTCCTGACAGATGTCCCTCGAGGTACGTGACCTGCCAGTCCTACTGGCTCTCACCTGTGCAGGGGAGGCAGGGGCTCTTCAGAGGGGTGCTGCTGACTTCTCACAAGCACCCCAGAAACGCTTCAGCACCTTCCCTCTAGCTGCTGCCATCCTCCTTTACACACCCGGGCCTGCACGTAGCCATGGGATGTCCGTGTGCAGCGCTGCAATGAGGGAAAATAGGTCAAGTAGAAAACCTGCCTTTGCACTAACCAGGAAAGAGAGACTGCCGAAGCAGAGCTGAAGCATGCCCCATTTACAAACAGGGTCAGTGGTTTGGCCGGCGCTCAGGGGAAATGATGGTGTTTGCTGTGTTGCTACGTGGCTGGTTCTTTGTGCCAGTCATGGTTAGGCTGTGTTCAGCAGCAGGAAAACATTGCTTCAGGTTGCCAAGACTTGACCCCTGGAAAGTCAGGCTTGAGAAGCTAATTTAATTTCCTGCTTTTGCTGGAAACATCTTTCTGGCAGAAATGGCACTGGATCTCAGTCTAAGCCAGCTCAGTCCCTGGAGTTAGTCCTTACCTCCTCCCCAGCCTTGGCAGCAGAGCTGGTGGGAGCTTGTAGTTACCTCCTTTTCCCTGGATCCGGTGGCCTTCTGTGCTCAGGGAGCTAAAAAGCAGCTTGTGAGAAGTGACTGGGGGAGGGGGGTGTTTGACTCACAAATGCCACAGGCTGACCACCGCCTCATGACAGGAATGGAGCTGATGGAGCAGGAATCAAGCTGATGGTGTGTGCTGCCTGCAAGGTGCCTTGGACAGCCATCAGCTGGCAGAGGCGAGGGGATGGTGAGGCAGCCAGCTCCTGTTCATTCCTGCAGCTACAGCCATCCACAGCAGGTCTGCCAGGGGCTGGTTCCTCTCTAGAGCCCTGCCATGTGCAAACACTGCTTTCTCAGTCTCAGCCTTTAAAAGCACGCGAGTGTTTTGGGGCATCCTCAAGCCTTAAGGAGCCTGATGTGAAGAGGTCAGTAAGCAGCTCTCACCTCCACTCTCCTCACTCTGTTTGTTTCAGAAGCCAATGCAGCTGAGGAGGCGGACACTCACGTGGCTGTGGTGATCAGACCAGGCAACGCAGGACTGACAGACGATGAGAAATCCTATTACAGCCTCATCTCATCTTTCACTGAACTTTTCTTGCCTTCCTCCACTTAGGGAAAGCGGTGCACGCACAAAAGACTGTGCTTCACCTAATTGTCCTTGTGAAATGTTAGGTAATTTTGTCCATAATCAGAATTTCAAACCAAATCCACATTATGTCTTGGGCCTCATGCAGGCAGGTATGGATGGAGAGTGTGGTGTGGGGTCCCTTGTGTAGTAGGACAGAGGCCTGCTGCCAGCTGGAGCTGGGAACAGGGCAGAGAGCAGCATCCATGAGCCCTGCTGTTCCTTCCCTTTCCTGGCTAGCAGTTAGCTAAGGGAATGCTTCCTTCAGACTCATCCTCTGAAATCTGATGCTGAGAGGCCCAACTGTGAGCTCTGTCATTTTTAGAAGCAGTCTGCAAACAAGGTTTATGTCCCCTTGTCCCAGAGGGAGTGCTGGGGACCAAGGAGGGATATGTGAGCTTCTACCTGCAGATAGGATTTCTGGCTAAGTCAAAAATATTCACAGTTAGGATTCTCAAAGGAAAATGCCAGTTGTGGGCTATAATACAGTAGGTTTGGGCTGCCACAGAAAGAGCCAGGCACTTTAGACAAGGACCAATGTGTACCTTGGCTGTGTCTGCAGCAGCTCTAGGTACCAAACAGTACAACTTGCATATGGAAGCTGCTTAGAGCTCCACAGCCAGCCTAACACAGAATGAACTAGAGTATATATAAATACAGCTTTAAAAATTAAAATGTGGACACACTTCACTGCTGCATCACGGTGCTGGGCTGTGGGATACAACTTGACAGCATTTCTGAAGTATCTCAGCACTGACCCATGGAGCTCCTCCTCCAGCCAACATCACCCAGTCACATGTTCATAGCACTGGTTAGCTGTGAGCAAACCTTGACAAACTGCTCCTGATGGCAGACATCCTGCTGCATCTGATGAGAATTAACCCCCTGACCTTTCCACCTTACCTAAATTATGCTAATGTAGTAAATAAAACCACAACTTTGCTTTCATTGTATTCACTCCATCACAGCATTTAGTCTTCCTGTCTTAACACTTGTGATCCCAGCACCTAAAAGGCAAACTTTATTATAATTTCTAAACCTGTGAACACTGTGTTCCTGCTTTCACCTTCCCCAGTCCTTTAAAGCAGCAGCCTTGTCCTGCCAAGGAAGCTGTACTACCTCCCTGACTATTTTAGGATTTCATTTCTGGCTCAGTGCAGGAGTGAGAGCCACAGGTAGGTCATACCTGGTAGTAGTGGAGTCAGAGGCAGTCTGAAACTCCTGTCTGAAATCCCCATGTCCCCATTCCCTGCTGCTGGCACTTCATGCACAGGTGTCTTGTCCTGACAGCCAGACAGAATATTAATATGTGCATGCTGCCTTCCTGAGCTCTGATCTACACCTACAGCTGTCCCTGTTGAGGGAGGCTGATGGGTAAAGAACAGGAGACAGGCACTTGGAGAGAAGACCACATTGTGCCAGCATGGCCTTTCTAAAAATTTAATAGTAGCAGGTCAGGCTGTGGGGCAACTAGTCCAGATGCCTTTCTGGGCTGGACAATGGCTGTGATCCTGCTCCTAGAAAGAGCCTGCTAATTAGTGCTGTTACAATAAGTGTATCTGCATGGCTGAATGGTCCCTGGCTTAAGTGATAATGTTAATCATTACACTGTAAATAAATACTCACCTTTTGTTTTGCCTTTGCCATCAGAAAGCTATGCTTGGGGTAGGGACAAAAATAAAGCTCACTTTCTCCATAAAAGCACTTTATTTAGTGGTCATGTTTTAGTGTATATTAGTTGTCATTTAGTTGTACTGAAATGTGCTGTTAGAAATACTCTAAGAAATGTACAGAATTATCACTAAAAACCTGAAGTTCGGTTTGGATTGCATATAGGAAAAGGAGAAAAAGGAAAAAAAAATAACCACATCATCTATTTTTTTCATTTGATAAAATTACAAAAGCTAAAATAATAAACTGAAAATATTAATTAATTAGGGAAAAAAGTCACAGTGGACTATTTACAGTAAAACACTCTTACAACAAATTGCTATTTTGTGCTCCATATGAATTGAGTGTGTGCCAGTGCAAGAGGATGCCCACCTGCATGTTCTCCAGACTGTCCCCTCCTGTCCTTGCCCAGGAGGAGCTCCCAGGATGTGCCTCAAGGGAGCTGGCACCTCACACTGCTGTGTCCTTGGCCACTCTCAGCACATCCTTCCAGGAAAGCTTTCCATTAATGACACTGCTACAAGGAGGAAGCCTTCAGCAATCCACAACAACCCTCTGTTGGCCAAAAATGCTCTGGATTTGTAACAGCTGCCTGAGAACATTTGGTGCACAGACTATAATAAAGGGCTGGCTGAAAGCTTTCTACTTAACACACAGTTTGTCTCAACTGTTTCTCCTCAGGAGAGGCCTGTGACCTTTTGCAGAAGACAATGCCCTTTTACCTTTTCCCTCTCTGTCAGAAATGCCACAGAGTATCCCCTTCAAGTGCCTTTTCCTACCATTTTAATTTCTGCTTGCTTTCCTGCAGCTCAGACAAGATGTAGACCTTAGCTGAGCCTGATTTGTGGAGGAAAATAGGAGCCATGTTCATGAGAAGCAACTCCCATCACTCCCCTGCTCAGCCAATACAGCAGCCTTTCCAAAATTAGGTTTTCAAATGGGCTTTGAGCTCCTTCTCTGAAAACAGACCTTCTGTTTGAAAATCTCCCTTTAGAGAGGAAGAAGCCCTTCTGGTTTTGCTGTTCCCTTCTCGCACCACCCAGCCTCTGGGGCAGAACTCCCTCCTGGCACCTTGGAAACCCAAGGCAGGCTCCACTCAGGACAGCTGGCCACACTGAGGGGCCCAGAGCCCAAACCAGCATGTCTGAAGCTTGGCTTGCACAAGGAGCAAAACCAAACCCTGTGCCCAGAACCACTGGTACCGTTCTCCAGGCAGACAAGCCTGGTGACTCTTAACACAATGTTTTTCCCCTCAGTGAACATTAAAAAAAAAAAAGTTTAAAAAGCTTTTGAAATACTGTACACAATTTGTGGTGGAAGCACTATGCATGGAAAAAGCAGCCTTTTCTGGGTCGTCTTCAGAGCACACAGACATTCTCATCTTAATTCAGCACCTCACTCCTACCACTCCCCAGCAGGAAGCCAAGCACAGCATCCCACTGTGTCACCCCCTCTGGCCTGGGGATGATCTGCCCAGCAACAAGGCAGCATCAGCTAAGTCTCACTTCCTGATCACAGAACAGTTCCTTCCAAACCCAGATTTACCGCTGGCTGCTTTCCAGTCTGGAAGAAATGCCTGCCTGCTTGCCATAAAAGCCAGTCCATTGGGGTCTTCCGTGTCTGATTCCAGGTTCTGAAGAAAGAGCTGCTCTTGCTCACCCTACCAAGTTCCCCCAGTTGTCAGCAAAGAAAACAACCCAAGAAACACACGAAAAACACATCTGGTGACTCGGGAATCGGAGACTCCTGAAGACTCCTGCTGTTTGAAGAAGTCTGCTTCCTTCACCTCCTTCTCTGCAGGGTGGGCTGAGCAGGACTGGTCTCGGAGGGGCATCGCAAAGACAGGCTGCTGAATGTTTTGAACCACGGGAGTGTGACAGAGCCGCTCAGAAAGAGTCACTGGTGGCACAAACTAAGCAGCTTGTGCTCTCTCACGCTGCCGCTGAGATGGATCCACTCCTCTTCCATCAGACACTTCTGTTTGTTTGGCTCTTAGTGAGATAGCCACCCTCAGAGCCCTTTGGCATTACCATCATGATTGCACATGAAAACAAACTCATAAAAAAAGTGTAAATGAGGTCATGTTTCACCCATGAGACCACACCTGCCCCCCTCCCCCCCACCAGAAGACAGGCTACACCTGATCTGTCTGGTACTCAGAGGCTTCTGATAAGCTTTCAGAAAAGCTCAGAAAGTTTTCCTGGTACTCAGAACAAATTATCTCAAATCTGTAATGCCTGAACTCCACTGCAAAGGTGCCAAAGTAGCACAGGAAGCACATCACTAGGCCCCACTGGATCCTGGAAGCATGCATGTGAATGCCCTGGGCCATAAGGATGAAATCTGGAAGAGGAAAGTCAAGGAGAACAACTGGGAGCAGAGACACCAAGCAGTTTGAAAGCCAAAAGGGAAAAAAACCTGAACAAAGTCACCTGGATAAGTCAACCCATCCAGCCATCATGAGGAGAGTGTGAATGTGACACTAGAGATGAAAGGGATGTCAGGTGTCCAATGATGCCCATGGAGCACAGCAGCTCTCCTGGACCAGGGCTTCCTAATCCCAGATCAGGGTGATAAACATTTACAGAGGGAAAGACTTGGGTGCAGAGAAGTCAGTGATTTGCTTGAGCATCCAGCTAGCCAGGGGCAGAGCCAGCAAGTGGGGACCTGTCTGTGGGCCCCTACCTGCCAGGAGCTTCCCAGAGGAAAGTGGATGCAGATCAGTGCACCCACCACAGGCAATGGGAAAACCTTTCAACACACACTGTGAAATATTTCCTTCTCTTTAGATCACCTGCAAAATTGTCCCTTTCTGTGAAATCTGGAAGCATCACTCTACACAGTATGGCACTGAAATAGGATTGTGCCATGAAGACATTAGCAGCATTCCAAAATGCTTTGGGATCCTAGGACAGGTGGGAGAAGAGCTGCTGCAGAACATACACAGTACCTGGCTTCCTGGGGAGGAAGACAAAAGGATACAGAGCACCACACAGAGGGTGATGCTGGCTGAGAGAGCCACTCGTGGAATCCCAACTTTCCGCCCCTCATTCTTCAGGTTGATCTTGAGGGTAAGGGCAGACTGGATCCAGCACGCCAATGTCCCGAAGCCAAAGGTCAGCGACGTGCCCACATTGTGGATCTCCTCATCATTGGAAAGCTAGGAACAAATAAAACAGTGATGGCCTGGACACAGCAGGAATTGTGATAGCTAGCTGGATTGCTGCTGAGGTGGGGTAGGGAAGAGTGGAGATCACTGAGGTGTGAGACAAAGATGCCATATCATTTCTTCTGGCAGAGGCATAAGGTATAACAGAGCCAAGGTGAGTTGACAGCTGTCACAGTCAAACAGATATTCTGCCCAAAGCCCAAGAGCACAGTGGAAAATGCAGTTGCTTGGGGACTGTCTCCACAGCTCCCGGACAAGACTCACAAATGCAGAGCTCAGAAATAAATTCTTCCTTGGCTCAAAATGATGGCCAGGGGAGGCAAGGACAACCCACTGTGGGTCTTGTACAGCTCCCTGCAATGGATGCAAATTGTGCACCTTCAGTGCCAGCTGCAGGGAGCAGAGCCCCTGACACTCCCTTGAGCTAGCACAAGCCAAAACACAAATACATGCTCCTGGTTTGGCAAGTTTCTCCCACCAAATTTCCTCTTCTGCCCATTCTCAACCCCTGGGGTCTGAGGCAACATGAACCCAACCTCTCTGGAGTGCCAGTGCTTCCCTGCTCCTTGGGCTGCCCTGTCTCACAGAGCTCAGGCAAGGCAAAGTGACAGCCAGGTTCAACTAGCAAGAATCTGCAAAAAAATCCCTTGAGGCTGTAAATCCATTCAAAAAGTCTAGCATGGGCTTAAGCCAAACAATTTCCATTTCCCCTCTGCCTCTGAGGCTTTTCTAGAAAAGAAACCACCAGTCTGTATCTTCTCCCTGCAGCCTTAATTCCTGTTTGATGATTTAACAAATACCCATCAAATAAGACAATCTACATGACAACAATCTGGTTGCTGTGCCTCCACTGATATCTCCCCTTCTCTCTCTACCCTGAATTTCTTTCAAGAGTAGGTCCAAATAATCATTCAGGTAAAAATAGGATTGAGCTGCCTTTCCCAAGATAGTCAGCACCGCAAGGGACTCAGCTATAATGTCCCTCTAAAACACCCAAGGTATAATTTTCCAGAAATATGATTTCATGCCACATTCAGCTCAGCAGTCAGGCAGGGAGGAGCACAGACTAAGCTCTCATTACCACATGTTTTCATGTTTGACAAAAGATCTAAGAAAGGATACAGGTAACTAACAAAGAACAGATAGTTAGAATCAGATATCAGAGAATAATCAGAATTTATAGCCAGGCACAATTCAAAGCATCTACTGTTAAATCACAATCATTTGCTCTGAAGAGTGAAAAAAGGAAGAAGAGGTCGAAACTGTTTCTTAGTGCCTGTCCTGTACTAGAAATACTCTTCTCAGAGGTAGACAAAGTTGTTACAAAGGCTTCATAACCCCTAGCTGGGAAGCTCTTGTTGTAAAAACAAGACCCTGGGTTTTGGGCTTGTACTGGGGAGTTAGGAAGACCAAGTCCATAAAAGTCAAATTATCTCACACCTCATTCAAAAAGAAAAGAAAGTAAACTGTAAAGGACACCAAGTTCCTTCAATAACTGCACAATCCAAAGAGATCCTCCTCACCCCTCACAAAACAAGTACCATTTCTGTGTTGGGTCCCTGTCATGCAAAGCCAGGGAAGCAGCCAGCCTGCACTGACCTTTCTCAGTTCCTGCCATTATTGGGAGTCATTACTCGCAGCCCAGTGAGAGGCAGAGCCTGAGAGTCAAACCCAAGCCCCACGGACTCTAACACCTTGATTTTCACTGCAGCCCTGACAGACACAATCGTGATCACAGGGGACACCCATCCCTACAGATGTGGCAGATGTTTGCTCCTATAACACTGCAGAACAGAGGGAGATGGGAGGGCTCTCACCCACACACCCATCAGAAGTCCTGGCACTCTTTTGCTATGTCTCTCTCCTGGCAGGCCTGAGGATCAGCAGGAGGTGGATTTAAAGCAACATATGTTTTAAAAGAAGGACACTGAGCTGCCTGATAAATTTGTACAGGCATTTGTGCATCTGTTTGCACAGATGTGTCTGCAAACTTCCCACTCAACTCCCCTTTTACCCAGGGCCATCAGTGCCAACTCCCAGGGCCCAAGAGATTCAGGAGGCTCCCAGCAGGTCAGGTCTAAGCATGCAAGTGCAAATCCTGCTGGAGACACGTGAAAAGTGATTGTGGCCTTTCATCTCAGCACACAAGTAGCAGACAGGGTGGCAGAGCAGGTAAAGGGAGGGCTGGGGCACATGATTTTCCCAGGCTCACATCACAGGTCGTTCAGAGATCCAAGCAGATCTGCTAGAAAAGCGGGGAAGTCACATCAGAGGCAGAGCAGTCCAAGCCTGCAGAGCAGTACCTGAAAGTTGCCGAGTAGGGTCATCCCAAAAGAGGCCAGACACAGTGCCACCAAGCCGCTGATGTTCAGCCAAGGGGTGAGCACCTTTGGCTTCAGCTGAATGAAGCGCAGGACAGCCACAACGAGCGCTGGGAAGGAAACAAGGCAAGGGGTGTCAGTAGGTAGAACCTGCTGCAGCAAACACCTGCCTGGGGGCTCACAGCCCCCTCCTCCACTTTCTACCTGCAGGCCAGCAAGCTTTGTGCTACTGCACGGCCCCCTCCCACTTAATCAGGGACAAGACTAAGCACAGGAAGCATTTCTCTTTCCCTTTCTCATTAGGCTTTGTCTGAAAATTTTCAGGGGGAAAGAACACCTTCCTGCCTGCCTGTGAAGCTCCCAGCACACAGCCTATGCACACCATGCATTCACTTAGTGACACCTGGAGTTGTATTGCTTCACTCCACTCCTGAGTCCTGAGCTCTCCTGGAGGAGGTATGTCAAACCCCACTTGTATGAAAAAGCATATGAACGGCACATACATATTTCTGCAGGGGTTGCCATAACGCCCACTGCCTCTTCTCCTTCTCTGGAGCAAGTTCTGTTGCCACAAACATGAGCCAAAATGTTGCACTAATTTTCCATGAAGAATGGAATAACCTTCCTTCCAAGCTAACAATTCCCCAAGCACTATGGTATATGATACATGATATATATGATACATCATATGATATGGCATATCCCAAGAAGATACTCTAATTGTGTATTCTTGCCCTCCCTAGTGAATGGTGCATGGAACAACACAGAAAGCCAGGCAATCAAGTTGGCCTTCAGATGTGATTCAAAGCCAGACCACTAAAAATCAATTTAGTTGAACAGGGCAATTTGCTTGCCCTCAACCACCTTCTTATGCTCATGCTCAAATTGATAGCATGCAGCTCCATATTGTTGTAAATAGTTTGCCTTAGCAAATTAGATCTGCATTTTCCACAAAACCCCTGGTATAATATCAAAGACATGGTTTAGGAAAATAAGGGCACTGTAAGTGAAAAATACACACTTTTACCCAAACTGCAAAAGATATTTGAATTTACTCTCTCACAACTGCTCTAGTGAGCCAATCCACTCCAAATCCTTAAAAATGAGAATTTTGTTCCCACACAAAAAGAGGATTTCTATTTTTCAACCCCAGGCAATTGTTTGGGACAGCCACCTGTGACTACTCAAGCTCATGTACAGGAGAATTTCCACTTCTACAATACAGACTCCTGAAATTATGTGATCTTTTCCTAAAACCTGATGGGAATGACAAAAGGGGATTAAAAACATTCCATGCAAAACAATGGTATTTTCAATTTCAGTAATTCCACATTTCTATCATGTTTCTGTAGTTTTCCTCTCCTTTAGCTTTGACATAACTGAGGTGGTCAGAGATACAAGCTAAAAGCAGCTCTCAGAAGCACACAAATACAGCAGAGGAAAGAATGACTTAATCCACAAAGCAGAGATTAAAACATAACAGACTACTTCTGTTGGAAGAGGCCTACAACAATCATCAAATTCAGTTGCCTGACCAATTCAGAGCTGACCAAAAGTTAAAGCATGTTATTAGGGGCATTGTCCAGATGCTTCCTAAACAGTGACAGGCTTGGGGCATCAACCATCTCACTAGGAATCCTACTGCAGTGTTTGACCACTCTCTCGGTAAAGAAATGCTTCCTAATGTTCAGTCTGGAGCAGCTTTGAACCATTCCCACATGTTCTGTCACTGGATCTGGGAGGAAGAGATCCACACTTCCCTTTCTACATCCTCTTCCCATTTTTACCTGACTCTAGTGTTACTCTGTCCCTGGTGCAGGATACAGCATTTAGACTTGTTTCATTTCATCCCATTAATCACTGCCCAATGTTCCAGCTATCCAGATTCCCCTCTGGAAGGCAGCAGGGTTCTCAGGAGAGTCAGCAGCACATCTCAGTTTGGGATCAGCAGCAAACTTGCCAATGGTGCCTTCACATCATTCATTCAGATTGCTGGTAAAAATATTGAACAGAACTGGCGCTAGAATGGAGCCCTGAGGGGCACCACTGGTGGCTGCATGGCAGCCAGATGCAGCTTCTCTACAGCCCTGTGAGTGCTCCCTTCAGCCAGTTCCTCACCCAGTGCACTGTGAACCTGCTGATCTCACAGGTGGACAACTTCTCCAGAAGGGTGCTATGAGGGACAGTATCAAAAGTCTTATTAAAATCCAGAAAATCACCCAACACCTTCCCTTCATCCACCAGGTGTGTGGCCTTATCATGGAAGGTTATTGAATAAAGTCCTGTTAAACAGGACTTTCCCTTTGTGAGGCCATGCTGACTGTGCCTGGTGTGCCTTTAAATGTGTCCCTATCATCTTGTCCACCATTTTTCCAGGAACTGAGGTCTGTAGGTCTCTGGGTGTTTCTTCATGGCCTTCTTGTAGATTGGAATAACACTGGCTGGCTTCCAGTCAACAGGGCCCTCCCCAGAATCCCAAGAGATTTGGTAGATCATAGGAGTTCTCCCCTAACATCCACTACCTCCTTCAGTGTTCTAGCATGAACCCCATCCAGGACCAAGGGACTTGTGAGCATTCAGCTGACACATCTGGTCCCTGACAATTCCAGTGCTCACAAATGAACAGTCACTGCTCCCACACTTGTAGTCCTTCAACTCAGAGGACTGGACAGCCCAAGGTCTATCAGCATTTTATTAAAGGCTGAGGCAGAAAAAGCATTGGATGCCTCCACTTCTTCTTCACCCTTATTAGTCAGCCTTTAACAAATATCTGTCCAACATTTCCTTTAGGCCTCCTTTTGCCACTGACATACTTAAAAACACTCTTCTTATTGTCTGAAACAACTCTGGACAGTTTTAAATCAAATTGAGCTTTGGCATTTCCTGTCTTCTCCCTGTATATACAAACCACAGCTCTGCAATCTTCCTGCAAAGCCTAAGCTCTTTTCCAGAAACCATATAATGGCATTTTCCTCTTAAGCCAAGCTGGTCTTCTGCCCCACTCTTTAAGCACAATCCCACACAGCTGGATTGCCTGTTCCCGTGCTTCTAAAAGGTGTTTCTTAAAGATTGACCAGCACTCATGGACACCTAAGGCCTCAAAAGCAGATTCCTGAGGTATTCTGCTAACAACCTCCCTGAAGAGCCTAAAGTTTGCTTTCTTGAAATTTAGGGAATCAATTCTGCTTTGAGCCCCTAAATTCATTTTTTCTCATTACAGCAAAGGTTCTAAACTCAACCATTTCATGATCACCAAGGCCGAGACAGTCACCTACCATCACACCTCCCACGGCTCATTTTGCAGTCTGGAGGTTGTATTTCCCCTGTTACATTTCTTTCTTTGTAGTGGGAAGAAGCAGCAATGCTATGTACAGTTCAAATGGTTTCACATCATCACATTCAAGAAGAGTATGTACAGGATTTTACTTATGTTTCAGTGACTCTTAAAACACAAAGAAAGAAAAACTCCAGTTGTGGTTCCTACCTAGAAATGCTGCCATGTTCATGACTTGACTAAACACACAGCTTGCAGGAGGTGCATCACCTGCAATACTTGAAAATAGAAAGTGTATCATTGTAACTCTAGGATGACAAAGACACATAAATAGCAACCATAACCAGAGCAGTACTTGGAAGAAAATAATTCATTTACCTTATGTAAGGCGGTCTTTTGGGACCAGGTTTCCTAAGAGACACAGGCACAGGAATAAAGGTTCAAGGTTTTTCTTTCCCATTTTTCTGTAATTGTTTCATTATTTCAAAGAAACAAGTGATTGAACATAAAGCCCACAAACAGCTCTTACCTATCTGGCACACTTAGTGGGAGAATTTTGTTATCTTCCACTGCTATAAAGTACCTGTCAAGAAAAAGGAAAAAAAAAATAAAAGAAGGGAATAGTATAAAACCTCATCCTAGCTTCCATTCTAAATATCACCAACAACACCTTAAGTGTTTCAAAGCCCAGTGGCAGGATCTGATGCAGGAGCATGTGTTTCTCTCTGCTCAAGCAGGCAGTTTTGCTTATTTCTCAGTCCATGTGCCCTCCTTTGTGTTGCAGTTGGTTTGCACGATCAAGTAGACAAACAGGGTCACTGAAAGCTTAAGCTGCCTTAAAAACAACCAGCCAGGGGGATATTCTCATTTTTAGTTTGAGTCATTTTGATTCATCAGGTTTACTATGGAACTCCATCCACAAAAGCTGTTTTAATAGAGAGGGGATGGGACAAGAACAACAATAAGCAATAGAGGTCAGACAAAAGGCTTAAGCTGCCCCTGCTGCTGAAAAAAAGCATCCATAGACCATGGCCAAAGCCACATCCTACGACATAACTGCTTCTCAGCCTGAGCATAGCTGCTGATCACACATTTATCACTCCCAAATTCATGCTGCAGTCATCTGCCTGCATGCTTGAAGAGAGCCCAGCTCAGGGAAGTGCATGTCTTGTGTGTATTTTGGTAAGAAGCATAAGGAGAAAGTGAGGTGTCAGCATTAAGCTGCTGGCAGGTTTTCAGTGTGGTGCTGGATGCTGCAGATTTTGAATTTCTACCCCAAAGCAGGGCCTAAGTGTTCCTCCAAGAGCTCTGCTGAGTCATTCAAAGGAAATGTGATTAAAAGAAATTTTTACATTTTTGGCTGTTTCTTTTCAGGCAGCTCCCAGGAACACATACCAGGAAGAAAGCAAGGTCGGCAACTTGGCCTGAGGAGGACATAAACTCAGGGATAAAAATGTGATACTTCAAGCCATGAACTGGCACAGCCTGGCCCCTGCCCCTCTCATGTGCCTTCCCAGCCCCACAGTAGCTGAAGGGCAGAACACCCCCAGAAGAATCTCATTAATGAGATGCAGCCTCCCAAGTAACCAGCAGGGGATAACTTACACTATCCATAATCCAGCTGATGTAAACAGGGTAAAGACAAGAGGTAAAAACATCCACACGCTGCATTTCTTCCCATCCATACCTGCTGGAAACAAAGAACAAAGTAAAAACAGAGGGCTGAGGGACCCACCCTCCTTAGCCCCCCTCTTCTGAGAGCAAGAAGGGCATCCCCACAGCAGGTGCCAAGGTACCAAGCTCCTCACGGCTGCTGCAAACCTTTCTGCTGTCCCTGCTGGCACAAGGGGTTAAGCTGCTGCACGCAGGCAGCATCCTCCACACGGTTTGTAGCAACCAAGGCACCGGAGCCCTGGAGCGGCAGACCTTTCAACCACACCTACAGAATCTGAGTGGTTTTCGAAGTGCTTCTCATCAGGATTTTGCGCAAGGTGACCACAAGACCTGCAGCTCTGACTCCCTACTCCTTCCCACACGCACCATGCAAGGCAGCCTCCCACCCAGGATCATTACCAATTCCACACACGCTGCCTCAGCAAAGCCTGCAGCATGGAGAGAGAGGGATGCCCGCGCTGTCATCATCTCCACAAAGCACACCACCGGCTCCCATCCTGGCCACAGAAAGCAGCTAAAAATAGTGTGTGGCCACAGCTAGAGCGGAGCCCCAGCGCCGGCTCCTAGCGCGCTGTCAGGAGTTGGGATGAGGCGCTGCAAACAGGATCAGCTCTCCAATGCAGGCACTGTGAAATCCTGCATGTGGCGTAAGGATGCTGCGACACCGCCTCCCGAGGAAGCATTTGTCCTCCAGGAAGATCATGCTGGATGAGCATCTGGAATGCTGGGGCTGCTCCTGTAATATGTGCAATTCAGACATGCTGCTGTGCTGCAGACACAGAGAGTCCTACGTCTCCATGTGAGTCCTTTGATAATGGATCAAGTATTTTCTCATGCTCTGTCCTATTCCATATATGTTCCTCCAGGCACCAGCACGGCCAAGAGACACAAAGAGAAGGGAACAGCACCAGGCTCACAGCTCCAGCACCTGCTTTACTTTCACTAGGGCAGCAGCACTTGTGTCCTTGTGCTCTGTCCCCCTCCCTGCTGCAGGGCAGGCATTCCCTGGGGCCACCAGCACCCACATGGCATAGAGAGGCACCCTGGGATGCCAGGACAGCTTAGAGATGACAGCCTCTCATTCTAGCCTGCTTGCATTTGCAGCTCAGTTACCTCATCCAGGTCCTTAAAGCCATGACCCTTCCCTTTGCCCCAAGAAGAAAGTACCTGCTTTGTCATCCTCCTCCTCTCAACTCCCCTGGCCTTCCTACATCTGCAGCCATGGTCTGCTCCCTGCTGTGGAGACCCAGAAGAGAACCAGCACCCCCCCCCATGTCACAGCAGCCCCCAGCTCGCTGCTCCCCTAAGGCACCCCAACCTGCAAAGGGCATGCTGGCTGGACTGCTCAGGGCTCCAGACACCAGCTCCTGCCCTGCCTCACTGGGACAGAGGCTGAAGAGCTTGAGTGAGGTTCCCCACACCCTGCAGGACGAATGGCACTCTCACCTCTACAGGTCAGCTATCTTGTTTTCCCTGCAAATGGCCTAGCAGGGGTACAAAACAACAACCTGGCAGTGCCCAGAGTCACACCACACTTACACAAAGCCATGGGGCCACAGTTTGGTGCTGTTTGCACAGACAGCCTGGAGTAAAGCTGAATTCCAAACCTTAAAAGACAGAAAAGCAGTCAGACAAGGTCTCTTCTCTGATTTGGGAGCAGAGAGAACTGCAGACAAGGAGCATGAAATGATGTGAGTATTAAGTATGCTAATTTAAAAGGCAGGCAGCTCCAGTGTGCAGACAGATCTTTAGCACAGTGAACAGATCAGAAGAAATTATCAACGAGGGGGACTAGATTTCCCATCTCACTTCTGTTCCTCTCCTCTGGCACAGGAGACACAGCGTGTCACATCTCTGTAACCCGCACAGCTCCCGCTGTCGTGCCGGCAGCTATTCCATGAAGTGCTGCCCTTGCCTTTTCCTCCTGCTGCTCAGCAGCACTGCAGCAGCATCCCTTAGCTGGTGTTGGACGGTGCTGTAGTACTGGGAGACCTGTGACAGCAATCTCAAGGACCACCTCCAGGTGGCAGGTGCCCCACCTGCCACAGGACCGTGTCCCTGTCAGCCTCTGGCAGCACAGTGTCCAAATGCCAGAGCCCCATGCAAGGGAGACATAACTGTGGCCGAATTCCCCCCTCCTGCCTTAGCTGAAGGGAGCAGGCAGGTAACAACTCCTGTTCCAGCCCTTGTCTGCTCTGCAAGGTAATTACTGCTGTGCTCGACTCTCCTCTTGTCTCCGGTGGTGGCTGGACTGGGCCAAGGTAACGTGATTCTTCTGTGTAAGAGGACGGCACATCTTAGTATTTACCCTTCACCTTTGGAAAGGTACAGAAGTTTCACTTACACACTAAAAGCAAACAGTAGCCATAACACCTGTCCTCATTAATGATTTGCTGCAGCTCCTCCCCCTCCCAGCACAGAAACAGCAGCCTTCACAAGCTATTTCAGCACTGCCTGTCGTGCAGAGAGGGAGGTGGCAAGGGCTTTTCCCCCAGGCAGAGCAGCGAGGCAGCACACATGGACATGAACTCCACACCAGAATGAAATGGGGAAATGTGAAAATACTGTCTAGATACCCACTGTTGTGTGCTGAGCTCTAAAATGGAGCAAGGCCAAGACTAGTGCCCAACCTTCCCAGGGTTAGAGCAACATGGCTAGACTCACCTCTTTGGAAAACACCCATCTGGTTAATATTCACTGTGGCATATTGAGTCCCCTTCCATCAGCCACTAACAGAAAATGACATCTGCAATCATTGCATATCAAATGAATGATCAGGGCAGAGCACAGTGTCCTGATGGGAAGTCAGCTCCATAGATCAGAGATCCTAATTTCAGCCAGTTAAAAAGAAGGATGCCACCTGTGTCTGACAGATGAAATACCAAAAGCAGGAATGAAGGATCCCTTTCCCCCATGTTCCCAAACAGCAACACCTTTTAATGCAGGCCACTGGCACAGCCCACACAAGCTTGGATATGTTTCAGCATCCCCACGTGGGCAGAGGATGGATTAAAAACAGGGCTCAGCTCCCGCACATTTTTCATTTATTCCCTGTTGTGTTAGTCAGGTGCCAAGAACAAAATTACATGTAATCCCAACTTCTTCCAAAGGAGAAACCCCTAACATGTGCCAAACCTGCCTAGCTCTGCACTAGTGCTCAGCATACATCATTCTCAGCAGCTGCCTTTGGGTTAGCCTCCTCCTCATGATGTCCTCAGTGTTTGTATCTTCAAGCAGGGAGACCTCCATGCACACTAAGACTAGCACCTCTAAAAGCAGACAGGAACAAGAGAACAAGGAACCCAAACATCAGCCTCTCCTGCAGCACCACACCAGTTTAGCCAAAGTAAAATGCCAAGAGTGATAGAGAAAATTACCAGAATTTTTTATAGGAAATGTAGAAACAAACTCTTTGACAGTTAATTGCTCCACAGGGATGACACGAAGCCAAACTTCCTCTCCACAGCTCTGTTCTGCATTGCTGCCATGTCCAGTGATGCCAAGTCTGAGCAGTCAACTCCAGCTGGCAATCTCTGCCAGCCCATGTTCTCCCAAATAAAACACACTGCATCCAAGAGGCAGCTGGTAATTCCCCATACCCATTTGTCTTCCATCGCTAAGGCTTGCACAGGAAAGCCTTCAGCAACAGAAAGCCCTCATGCTGCAATGGATTCACAAAACTAACAAAAACATTTTCAGTATCACAGCTGACCCAGCCCACCTTCTCAGAAGGTCACACATGGTTTTCCAGTCCCTCCTGACACACACTCTCACACCAGCACTGCAAATCCCCTGTTGAGGTGTGCTCCTGCTGCCACCTAATATGAGTCAGGGTGCAGAACTGAAAAGAGTTTCACATTAGCACTGTCCTGGTGTGTGTCTTGAGAATTTCTCTCAATGCGAGCTTACTCATCTCCAGTTCCATTTTTATGTCTAAATCTGCTCAGACTGTCAGCTGCTTGCTCTGCTTTTTTTACCATTGCCCCGCTATACACCCTCAACCAATTAAGCTTCCGTTCCTCTAATGTACACACTTCAATTACAGCAGGCAGCTCACCAAACATATACTGCTGCTTGCTCAAGGTTCATTTAATATGGACATCTTAATTTCATCTGCCAAGCAAAGTTACAGGTTTCTCCTGAAGTTGCTTTCACCAGAGAACACCAATGTAAGGAAGGACAAAATTACCACATTAACAGAGACATACATCTTTTTTAAGACTAAAGCATGCAGATGCATTTGAAATGCATAATAAGCCAGAGCACCACTCCTGCATTTCACAGCACGAGGCCATTGGGTTATTTCAGAGAATAGGTACAAAGCCAGGAGGACTGTGAGATGGAGGACACTGTTCAAAACACAGAGCAAGTCATAAAGAATTGCTGCCAGTCAGCAAAAATCAAAGGGGAACAAACACATTCTGTCTTTTGGGGGAGCCCACTATAGCTCTCTGTTGCTTTTAAAAGCAAAAAATAACCACAGTCACTTGATAGCTAATCACTGCAACTGAGTGGATACCAACCAGCACATTATATAACCTGCCACCCACAAGCCACCAATGCCAACATAACAAAGCAGGGTGTTTTCAGGTTTATCTCAAGGTTTCCAGTGTGAGTGCACAATGTGAGAGATAAGATGTGACAGAGGCTTGTAAATGCATAACAAAATGGTGGGGTAACAAGAAAAGAAGTGATCCCCTCTGTCAGCAGGGTAGGATGTTCTGCTTGCTCCAGGTACCCACCTACCATCTCATGGATGTGCAGAAATGCCATTTTCATTTCATTTATAAAAGAAGACTAGGCAAAGGTAAAGACATCTCTGAGTTGTGCATGGGGGAAGCCAGAGAGATGCTTCAGTAATCCTGCAACAATGTTGAGATGCAATGTTTTCACCCACGGCAACATCAGTACATGTTTCTTGTCTCATTTCACACACTGTGACTGCATTCAGTGTGCTTAATGAAATGCTCTGGCCAACATAAACCTATCAGAGATGGGCCAAGTGCAACAAAGGAATGAAACCTTCTAATCACCAAAAAACAGGGGCAGAAAAGGACCTATTGATATGCACAGTGTCTGAGCCAGAGATATTCCTGCAGCACTGCTGGGTCCTGAGGCCAGTGTACCCAACTGTACTTCAAAAAGTGCCTGTGGTTTTCTGTTCTTGCTGCCCCACAACCTTTACCCTCAGTCACACATGGGTGTAAGTACTTACAGGCCATTTAGCAAGCAGTGCTGAGCTGCTGTGTTACAGCGAGAGACGCCGACTTTCAACTCTTGTGGGCTGAGTCTGCCTGTCTCGCATTTGGCGCTGCATGAACCAGACACACCCCGCTTCCAGAGCACGCTCCTGGGTGTTAGAAAAGGAAAATTAATATGATTTGCCACCACAGGACTAAAGGGATGTTCTGCAGACTTTGACCCATGAACCTATGCTAGATTATGCAGACTTCCATGAGGTCCCACTCATCATGAGCAGGGCTTGGGCAGTCATGGTCCTCAACCTGCAGATAGGTAAAGGAGGCAGAGAGAGGAGCTGGATAAGGCAGAAGGTAACATCCAGTTCAGACAGGAGCTGGGGCAGCAGGCAGTGAAACCAGGCAGGAGCAGCCAGGGTGAGCTGAGGAGAACTGCATTTTATAGGTGCTGTGTGTTTCTTTGCCCCAGGGATCCCATTCTGCTAGGGAGCACTCACTGCAAGATACAGGCAGCTCCTCCTGGCCTCAGGGGCTGTACAAGTCAGGTGGCAACTGGCTCCCAGTGAGTCCTCCCAGTGTGTGCTGGACTGCCCAACTCCCAGGGCAGATGCCCTACTCTCTCCAAGTGCAGATACTGAGGAATACAGGTAGTGGCCTGGCGAGCAGGAGCTGCAGGTTGTGGTGGTGGCTGGAGAGCCAAATGCAAGGGACCATGAGCTAGCATCTACCCTTTGCCCAGTAAAGGGCATGGAGACCTGTGGCACTGGCCAAGGGTGGCTGGTCACCCAGAGACTCTGTAGAACCCAAATAAACAGCCAGAAGGCCCCAGACTAAATATCAGGATTGGAATGGGCACAGACTGTGAGGGTATAAAAGGCCTGGGATTCCTTAGTGCAGAGAGTCCCCCTGAAGGCACCGATTCAAGCCATTATGGTGTTACTGCACCATGATTAAATTACTTAAAGGATCCCGGCTTCTGGGACTCTGCTGTGGGAATCCCGGGGTGCAGCCAGTGAGGAAAACCTGTCTGACTGTGTAAATATGGGGTGTGTGGGGAGCCAAGCAAGGCACACATTAGCTTAATGGAACCACCCATTAAGCTAATGTGAAAGGGCTTCGGTCCCAGCAGTGACAGCCGGGGGTGGTGGAAGTGTGACTGACAGAGTGGCTTCCGGGTCAGACAGGAAAGTCTCCTTAACACAGAGATGCTCAAGACTAGGGCCACTTTCACCAGACTTCTGAGACACAAGGGAAATCTCTAGCAGAGTGTCAACACAGACCAAAGCCACAGTCTCACACCACCACCACCACTACAAGGGCGTATCTTCCCCTTGAGAATCCTTTGGTTTGGGATGCTTGTGAGAAGGGCACTTAGCTCAAAATCCCAGCCAACCCCCAAAGTAAAGAGATGTTGGAAAATGCGGAGGGCTATCTATCGCCTCAGAAAAAAAATAAGACAGCAAAGCTCTCCCTGCTTCAGCTGTGCTGTGAGGAAAGAGTCTCTGAAACCATCTCCTTGCCCTGCAAGCAATACAGAAATGCAGACTGATGTTATGGCAAAGCCCAGGAAGTCAGAGGCACTGTGCAGACAGGCTGTCCAGTGATTGTCCTCCACCTCAACCACCCCAATCTAATGAAGCAGCAACAAGCAGATGGAATGTTTCTCCTCCCATAATGTACAGAGGTCTTGAGAGGGTATTAATAAAGTGATAGAGGTGTTTTATTTGCTCCTCAGTTCCAAACATCACAAATGTCTTCAATCATTTCCAATGTGCACGAGCAAGCAAAGTCAAGACACACATTACATTGGAAGGGGGAAGGAAGTCAGCCCAAAAGATTCGTCCCATTTTCAGGAAAACAATGTAAGTGTTGGGAGTGGCAAAGAACACTTAACAAGGAGGTGAAACTTCCAAGTGTTGACTTACACACTTTCCTTTGAAGGTAAGGAAAAACAGACTAAGCCCAGGGGAATAGACTTGGCAGAATGTTATTCCTGATCATATTGTCTCCTTCTCCTGTAGTTTATGGATGAGAGTACACGCCCTGCAAGGCCAGAAAAATTCCAGGTTTCCCTGCCTTTTCTACTCTGCCACTGTTTTTTCCCCACCAAACAGAAAATACACACTCAAGCTGTAGAGCTTCTCATGGGGTGTAAGCAGGGCTTCTCCCACCTGTTTACCCTGTCTTTCATCTCTCTTATCCCTTTCACCCCTCTTCTATTCACCTTTTGGAGGCCTATGCTCCTTTCTTCACTGCACTTTACAGCTCTACACTTTTGGAGAGATACACACTGTCCCCAGAGTGGCATTTCCTTTGGTAAATGCAACTTGCCATGTGGAAAACACCCAAGGCCTGTGAGCTGCTAGGGACTGTGGCAGAGCACACTGTTTCTCAGGACAGTTTTCCCTCACCAACCTCTTCAGCCTGTGGACTTACTCCTCCTCCACAGAAAGAGGTCCTCTTCTTCATGTATTAACCACCAAAGCCCCAGAGGAGCAGCAACAAGGGAGGTGATGGGGCAGAGGTTGAACTACAAGGAATGGATGTGCAGTACCCATGACTTGGCTTTTGTCATTCCACTAAAGTGGCCCTCTCTGGCACAGGGATTGTCTTTTGACTCTGTTGAGACCTGTGGAAAACATTTGCCCTGAGAGGCAAAGTACGAGGTAAGCAATCATAGACAGGCATTTCTGTGGTGTTCACCACTCCACTGCCAGCATTCCTTATTTGTAGGAATTCATTTCCTTTGTTTACCAGTGTCTCAAGCTGCTACAAGCATAAATTGCTGTTTGTAGGGTGTTTGGGTGAGCTATAGTAGGAAGGTGCCAAACAGCGTTTTCCTTCAAGCACAACACAATGTATTAGTACATGCCCTCCTTTCCCACTGGGCTCTGCTTTCAGTTTTGCTTTTCATTATTCTTTTAAAATAAGATCTTATGGGAAATTGCACCTTGATTCCCATAATGGACAGAGGGGAGCAGGGAACAGCTTCCAGCTGCTAAACAGGAGCCAAGCCTGTGTGAGCAGCCTCTACATTGCATCCAGAGGGATTATTACTTTTTAATTCTACTGAAATATTTTCAGGGACAGACTTTGCACATTAAATCACCCCTAAGAGCGTTCAGCTGGGCCAAGACCACACTGGGGAGGCTCTCTCTGACAAAGCTGTGGCCATCCTCAGTGTCTTGGCCAGGCAAAACCCATTCTTGCAGTCCTGTGGTGCCACAACTGAAGGGCTACTGGCTCTTCTGGTTTAGGCAGTCATCGCTATTAATACCAGTGGTTCCTCACGGGAAGCAGGAAATAACTTCTGCAAGAGCAGAAGTTCTCTCCCTAAGTACCTGGACCTGCCCCAGCTCAGGAAATTGCAGGGAGGATGCTGGACACTCTCCTCACCATTGTAACAGATCAGTCCACATCCTCCAGGCTTTTTTGCTCCCTTCCCTTTGCTACCCATGGGAGAGGCAGCCCAGACCTCTCCCCAGCAGGCAGGATCATCCAGCAGCAACCTCAGCATTAAAAATGTGCAATAAGCCCCATGCGAGGTAACCTATAGCCGTTCTCAAAGTTCCTTTCATGGTTTTTCAAGCTCCATCAGTCTTTTCCTCTCCTCCAATTCACTCTGCCCTTCTCTCTCCACCTGTTCCCAATGTGGTTTTCTTCCTTTCCACTCTCATCCTGCCCTCATCCCTGAACCTCAGGTGACATCTTCTGCAACCTGCAGGGACCTAAGGCAAGTAGAGACTTTTGCAAGTCTTCTTGAGACAGCAAAATGCCAGAATTATTCCTATTTTAGACAACAAGGCCAGTGATTTGCTTGCTGGGATGTCACACTGGAAATCAGTGACACAGAGGACTCTCTGAGTCCTGGTCCAAGCTGTCTACTGCAGCAGCAGCCTCCTCACCTGCCACCACCCCCCATACCAGTGTATCCTTCCCAATATATTGCCCAGGATCATCTTTCTCTTTTCCCACAGACCTTTCTTTGCTCCTCTGCTTCCACTTAACCTGCAAACACAGCTCATTGCTTCAGCTTGGACTGTAGGATTGGAACCTTAAAGTCTCTCTTTTGGGCCAAACTGCAATCTTGCAATCTCAGGCTGCCCAGAAATGGCTGGGGGAAGAGAGAAAACCATGGACATGACATTTCTTCCAAGAGAAAAAACCAAAGCAATTGAAAACATTGGAGTTCTTACAAGCACACATCCCGGCTCTGCATCTGAAAAGCAAACACTGCAGCACAAAGAATCTTTAAAGGGGAAATGAAACAAATGCACTTTCAGCACCCAGGTTCAGAAAATGCTGACAGCTGGACATGGATAGCCACAAGAAAACAATCTGACTTTTTAACTGTTCAGCAGTGAAATCAGGAGCAAGACATTTGTCAAGCAAATAAGAGTCCCCTGTCTTCATCCCATTACCCAAAGGCAGAAAGTGGGCAAGAATCAAGTCCCCTTCTTTTAGGTACTGTCATCTGTTTGAGCAAGACACAACAGGCAGTCGGTGTCAGGATATACCTTTCACACACTGCTCTCCTCCATACTGAATTGGTATTCCTAATTAACCATGTATGCATGTGCATTGTGCACATGCATATGTGCATTGCCATGGAATGAGGATTGTGTGAATGTTGATCAGACAACCCTTAGGGTCACTTTCACAAGTAGATTTGCTTGACAAAAAAAAAAAAAAAAAAAAAAAAGAAAAAGAAAAGGAAAAAAAAGGCAGGTTAACTCATAATTTCTGCAACCTTTATAGCTTAAGGGCTCTGAACCAAAGGTCTGGCACAAGCATGATGCTGTAACTCAAAGCTAAGACTGAGATCCCCAGCGACCCTGGGACATCAGCACCCACCATCTTTCTATCGCTCCGAGAGAGGATCTCGCCCTTCCTTCCCTGAGGCACCACAGCGCAGCTGAACGCCTTCCTCGACACCTTAAATTCCCTCCAGAGAATTGAACCGGACACAGCCAGCATGTCCTGACAGGACACCCTGACAGGATCTATCAAGGGAAGGCAGCACCTGTCCCACCCCACAACCTGAACCCAGGTGAGCTTCTTCCCAGACCCCTATGCAGCAACCTGGCCGAGGACCCTGCCGAGTCCTGCCACCACCAGATCCCTCAGCGCCTAAGGGATGGATTCGGATTCCCCAGAGGGATTCACGGGTGACAGGGATGCCGAAATCATGACCTGGGAGAGCTCTTCCACAGCTGGGTCCCTCCTTCAGGCCCCGGGTGAAGCGGCTGTCATGCCCTGAGCCAGCCCGTGTGCACCTGCCGTGACACAGCGCGGGGCACTCCCGGCTGCCCCCTCAGGCTGCAGCCTCTGCGGCGCCCCTCGCCCCCGCCCTGCCCCGCTCGCAGCTCCCCGCGGGCCCCCTCACCCGCGGGCCCGGGGGCGGCCATTCGCGGCAGGACGGGGAGACAGCGAGACGGGCGGGGGTGTCCGGCGCTCCCGGCCGCGGCTCCCGGCAGCGGCTCCTACCTGTGCACCTGCGGACAGCGACGGCACCGGCTCCGGCGGCGGCGAGCGCGGCCGGGCTGGGTCCGAGCCCCCGCCCCGCCGAGCCCCGCCCCGGACGGGCGGGTCCGCAGCCGCCGCGGCCACCGGGGGCCCTGGAGCACGGCGGGGACGCTGGAAGCGGTGCCCGTGTCCTGCTCTGGCCGCCGGGCTTGGGGTGCTGGGAGGCGGCCACAGCCCCCCCCCCCCAGCGCTTCAGGGCACCCCTCGGGGAGGGCAGCACCGCGCAGTGCCGCTGCCTGCGGGCTGGCCCCGCTCTGCCTTCCTCCCTGCCCGGCCTGGCCAGGGCCAGGAGCACCTGCCCAGCCTGCGGCTCCTGGTGCGCCTTCTGCTTCGAGCCCCCGGAGGCACCGGGGAGAGCTCCACACAAAACCCGCATCTTTGCAGCCCTCCCGGGACGTGCTGCCCGTCTGGATGGGTATTTTGAAGGGCCTCAATGAAACAGACACTCAGCAGCAAGAGACCTCAGGAATAGCCTCTTTCACCCCCTTTCCTATTGGGTGGTGGGCTTTGTGAGCTCCCTAAAGTATCTCTGTGGTTGGCATTTTGAGAAGAAATATTCCCAGCAAAACAGCTCAGTGTTAACTATTTTGGGGCAATGAAGGAGTCGTTTCACTGTCCAGTCTTCATGGGATTAAGTCAACGTGAATGCTACTGCTTCTTTTTCCTCTTCCATCTCTCTCTGTCAGGATGACTGATGTTATTTAGTGACTGTCTTGTTTGTTTTCCTAAAATCCAAATAAGGTAGCTTGTAGTCAAAATTTTGTCCTGGTGCCATCACTTATGAACCAACACAAAACAGACAATGCCTAAATCTATGTCAGCCCCCAGAAACTGAGCTGAGTTATATATCAGCAGTTTGTCAGTGTTTCGTAGGCTGCCCTTCTAGCAAGCAACACTCCTTCACCCTACAGCTGTGGCCCTCATGGAACACTCTGAAGAGATTGCATGTCTCTGATCCCCAGAGATTGAAAACCCCTCAGAGTGCTGATCCTCAGAGCAAGCACTGCACCAGCAGGTCCCCTGAGCCCTTACCAAAGTGGCTGCATCATCAAGGGAGAGGACAGATGCTTCCACAGAAAGGTACTGTGTATGCTTCTCGGGTCCTAGGCTGAGGGGACTATTTTTAGAGCTGAAATAACATTCTTCCTGCTTTGGTATTTCAAATCTTACGTTATCCTGGGCTAATAAATGTTTCCTTGCAGCATTTGGGTTTTTTTTTGCAACCCCACAAAATCCAGAGATCTTAGCCAGGGTTTCCCCTCTCCATGCACCTGATGCTGCCCAATGGCGCTGCCATGCTTAGGAGCCAAAAATGACTTCCAGGCATAGCTTTCCTCAGGCAAGGAGTTGCTATGGCCTCCATGTCACCACGAGAGGCCCCAAAATCAGGTGCCTGGAAAAAAATATGCTTGATGTATCAGCATTAACCACATCCCTGCCTGCAAGGCTTCTTGTGATAGTAAGAGTCAAGGAAGCTCACGTTAAAAGTAATTGAGGGGAAGTCTTTGAATCCCAGTACCCTCTGGCTTTCAGCAGCTGAGGATGAAGAAAACCTTCTGTCAAACAGGTGAGAAATGACAGTGCTCAGTCACAGAGATTTTGGCCAGAAAGGAAAATGCAGCAACTAATCAGCAACTGCCTTAGTCACTTCACCTCTGCTGGCAGCCAATGCTGGAAGGGAAACAATGCACCATATGGCATTTTAAGGCAATTTCATTTTTGGTAAACTCTGAGTGTCTGAGACATTTTGTTCACAGCTCCTTTTTGAGCAGATGGTGTCCCTCTGAGTGCTGGAAAACGCATGATGCTGACAGGCCCACCAAAAACCTATTACAAATTTAAAAATTCACAGCTTGAAAAAAGGGCGCAGCCTGGGGACAGCAAGCATGTGTTGGAGCCCACCCAGTGCAGGAAGCAAGAGAGATGCAGGGAGGCATCAGCCATCAAGGGGTGATGTTACGTGGGTCCTTGGAGATATTTCTTACAATGATTTCTTCATGGGACACCATGGGAGAAGCAGCCCCTCTCCCACAACCCTCATTCTGCAAAGCAAAGCAACCTCATGCCCCTCTAGTGGCTGTTCTTCCCAGGGTGAAATTATCATTGAAGACTGGCTGTGGTTATTCTGGACTGTTTTTTTGGGGTGGAAAAGGCACACAAAGATGAGGAAAATGGAATTGCTTTGAGTTTGCTTTCATTACATGTCTTCTGAAACTATATTTACCATCTTTTTCTCCTGTCCTGCTCCTTTCTGCTCCAAAGGTGGAGTGGGGCCTGGCAAGAAAGGTTGCCCACTCAGAAAGAGGAGCAGCAGAGAAAATGGGCCTAGGGATCACTCAGCAGCAGGCACTGGAGCTGCTCCACACCCCGAGGCATGTATTAAATACAATTAAAACTGTGAAAAACCAGTTAAAACTGTTTCTCAGTTGCAGTGTTAACCCTCCTTTCATTAGACAGATCATCTCCTATCAAAGCCATCTGTTCCTTTATCAAGCTTTTCAAATATTGTGATAGACTTCATATCTCCAAATGCCCTGCTGATAAACAGATGCCACTTAAGCAAGTCCACCTGTGGCTTGGCCTTGACAAGGTGTGCTCAGGGTGGCTGGAGAGGCACTGACCTGAAAGGTGCATTCTCTCACCCTAAGAAACATCCCCAAATCCCAGCCCTACGAGATGAAGATCTTCCCAGTTCACCCACATGATCCCAACGAAGAAAAATTCACCTATTTCAGGGAATAGAGCAGCAAATTGAAGAGACCCATTCCATCTAACTGCAGCAAAGTGATACCACTTGAATGTTAGGAAAGGAATTGGAGAAAATGGAGACAAAATTATAAAACTTTTCCATAAAAAGAGAAGTAAAAAAAATAAATAAATAATGCTGTGATAGCAGATAGAAGAGGACTTGTAGTAAAGGTGTGAACTCTGGGGAAGAAACCTTGCAGTGCCAGTGTATGCAGATGAGAGCTGCAGACTGGTGTGTCCTGGCCCCAGTGGGTGTATATACTGGCCTGGCAGGGGACAGTCCTACATGAAGTACAGAAAATGCTGAAAAACTAAAGAAGGACTTTTTTTTTTTTCCTTTAAGAATAATGGGATTGGGTAAAATAATTATTTCTGATTATCATGCTATAAATGCTAATGGAATTGTGTCAGTCAGGAAAATTTAGTAGCCACAGTGAATACAAAGGTTAGGCATGCTGTGCAGATGTGGTAAGCACCCTTTCACCTACATTTCTTATCTGTGGTGCTCATTTCTTCCAATCATTTTCCAAGTCCTGCAAAAGGGGATTTTTTTTTTTTATTACTGTTCTGCAGGCAGGCTTTGCTGCTCATCCACTTCTCTTGGGCAGTAAATTTAGTTCTAAAATGCTTGTGTGGGGCAGGGCCTTTACCTGCATTAAGGTAATACCTTTGCTTCTTGCCCCTTTTGGCTTTAACCCCAGCTTGGCCATGGCTGGTTCAGGAAGGGGAGAGGCAGTGGCACAGCTCCTGGAGTCACTTGTCTGAAATCCAGGGTGGGAATTCTTTCATCATTTTCTCAGAAAAAGCCTAAATCGGGGTTTAACTCTTCGGAGAGTGGGGCAGCAGGAGATGGACTCACTAAAAGCAATGCACCCCAAGTGCAAGGGGTGATTTAAACAGCAGAAGCCTCTAGTTCAGCAGGCAATTCTGCCCATGCAGGGGCACCCCAGGAGTTATAATTTTTTTCCCCTGTTCTCACCTGTTTAGTGGGGCTAGTGCTGCTGGGTAGAGGTTTTTCCAGAGGTTTCTGCTCCCAGGCCAGGCACAACTGTGCCAGTGCCACTGTGGGAGCTGGGGCACGTGGGCACTTATTAGTACATGCCCTCCTTTCCCACTGGGCTCTGCTTTCAGTTTTGCTTTTCATTAAATTAATCTTTTAAAATAAGATCTTATGGGAAATTGCACCTTGAGTCCCATAAACACCCAGAATGTGGTGAGCACCCTGTATAGAACCACCCTTCCCATTTAAAGGGTAGAGCTACAAAACAGCCTTGGGGCAAAAATACTGAGGTAATACAAGTCCACCCTGGCCATGCCTTTGGGATCACTGTCTGGGAGCTGATGCATCATCAACCTCCCTGCAAACTGAGAGCCCTCCCAGCTGCAAATACCCCAAATATTGTCTAACCAGAGCCCACAGGACAGCCACCACACTTCCAGCCTTGTATGGATTCTCAGGCTCACATGGCCACGGGAGATCTTTTAGAAGATTTTTTTTTTTTTCCTAGGAGCCTCCCACCCCAGCAGCTGAATGTGATACCTGCAGTCAGGCCACATTTCCCATCTGCTGGGCTTATTTCTAGAAAGCTGTCTTCTGGCTGCCAGCCGGGGACAGCAGTTGCCTTGCACTTGCGAGCTGCAGAGGAATTCAGACATTCCTGGGGCTTACCAGGGAACAGCAGCGCTTCTGGAGGAAGTGGGCAGAGCAGAAATCCACCCCTTGTACCCCAAGAATGCAATTTCTCCCACCAGGGTATCCCTTCTACCCCTGATGCATTTCTTCACCACCAGCACTCACCCTCTCCCTGCAGCGTCTTTCTCAAGGTGTAACTTCAGTGCCAGCAGGTTTTGCTCATGGCTCCTGCTCCAGGCACTGCCCCAGTGCAGCCCAGCCCAGTTGCAGCAGGGATGGGGTCAGATGGAGCCTGGAAGTTCCTCTGAAGGCAGCCACCACAGCCTTGGTCTCACCTCCCACCTTGACTGCCACGTTTGTATGCAGCCCTGATGCGGGGCGGATTTCATCAGTGTTTGCATCACCAACTGTGTGCTGTAACTTGGAGCTGAAATCCTCCTCTCTGCTGTAGTTTACAGAATAGATCCTCCTCTAGAGATTGTGCCAAGTCCCAGGGGTCCCAGGGCAGGCTGGCATTCCCTTGAGCCACTCCATGCCAGAAAGCAGCTGACCTGCTTGGGAGTTTCCAGTTGGAAGGAGCACACAGCTCCAGAGCCAGCACTGCATTTCATAAGGGCCCCACCAGTTCTGGGAAAAGAGGTAAAACCAATCCAGTGCCTGCTCTGTGCCAAAGCCGAGAGCCTGGAAACACTCAGTGCAACAGTGCATGGGGCAAAGTACAAATACCTGCTCCCACTGCTACATGGTGTTATTCCAGATGGGTCAATGTGCCAAGGATGGAGTTACAGACACCACAAGGTCAGACACTGCCAGACCATCAGTTCTCAGGAAACAGTCACTGGTTAAGTACAACCTACAGCCAGCCACCAACCCACCAGCAGTCCCTCAACACTTCTGCACTGCTCAGAAAGCTCTAGCCAGGTCTTCAACTACCATATCAGCAGGAGAAGTGCCAAAGTCCACGGAAGTAAGCGCAGCTCATGCCCCAGTACCCACCCTACCAAGGCTCCACAACTTCCCCATACCACTTCATTCAACAGCAGATGGATCCAGTAGCTACCCTGGGACATGGCAATAGCCCTTCCTGCCTCCCACAGACCCTACATCATCTTGAGGAAGAGAAAACCACACTATGACATAATGACATGTGACATAAGAGGAAAAAACACATGGCCAAAATAATTTTAAAAAAATCAAAACAAATAAGCAAAGTGTTCAAAACAAACACAAACATATAAACAAATAAGAAAAGAAGGAAATGCATGGAAATATTCCTTGTTTTACCAAAATTTGAGGCACCCTCTTTAAAAATCTAGTTTTCATGTGAAGGCTAAGACTTTTTTAATCAACTCTATCACATGGAGAATTTAATCTACAAAAAGAGAGGTTCAGGTAGCATAAGCTTCCAGATAAGACATTTGACGGAGGAGCTTTTTCTTTTCTGAACAATGCTTCTTTAGATATTCTCAGTTTTTCAAAGTCAGGTAACTTGACAATGGCTTCAATTTCAGTTTTCAGATCCCTGAAACACACTGGAACTGCTGCTGCTTTTGAAGTCTTATACCTGGGGGAGGGTGGGGGGAATATTACCTTGTTGTAATTTCAGGTATTCAGAGAGATTCAGAACAGGTGTGCCTCTTAGCAAGGCCCTTTATTCTTCTTACACCAGGCACTTGACAGGAATGAGCCTAAGGAAGTCCAAGCAATAGCAGTACAAAAAATGATAAAGATCAACAGGAAGCTGTGCATCTTGGTGCATTCCCCATAGTCCTGCAGTCAGGAAATTGCACAAAGGAAAGGATGAGAGCACCGGTGAGATCAGGCGTTTGCACATCTTCCAAGCTTCACTCCTACGCTCACACCCCAAGTCCAAACCCATTACACACATCACTTTGAAGGCAGGTTCCTTATGATTTTTGCCATGGAAGGAACAGCTCTATCTTTCTAACCAGCAGGTCAGGAGCCTCCCAGCTCCAGGAGCTTGTTTCCACACCATAGTGCAGTCACTGCAGCAGGGGGTGGGGAGACATCTCACTCCGTGTGTGTGTGTGTGTGTGTGTGTGTGATTCCCATGTCTGTCAAATGGCTCTGACTCCAGATGAATGCACATCAAAACACATCTTCAGGCACACCCGGGTCTTCAGGCCCATCTCAGCAGAAACAAAGAGGATTTACAGCAAAATCTAAATAAAATATTTTGTATTTCTGACCAAAGCATTGTCCTGTAGTCACACCAGGCTGGTAATTTTCTATTAAAGCAGGATTTTCACATGCAAGAACTTGCCACGGCCTCCTTTCAAGTTTATGTCAGCTTCCAGTTTCTTTTCCCCCTCTATCATCTTGGCCAGGAAGCCCAAAATAATCAAATCCCTTGGTGCCCTTCCATTTGACAGCCTCCTCTTCCCCTGACATTCAGAAATGCTGAGGGGAGAGGTATTTTGAGCTGCACCAAATGCGTAGCTGGAAATGCCAAGCTGTAATTCTGATGTGTGATGCACAAGGCCCCTTGCTTTGGGAGATGTTTCAAAATGAAACACAGTGGCCAGGCTAACTCATAACTGTTTATTGTAAATCACTCAAGAGTTTACACATCATTAATGGCAAAATAACACTTTTAAAACACCTGCTGGATGAAAGACAGAATAAAGACAACTCTTTTATATTATATGGCATCATTTGAAAAACAAGAAACAGAACAAAAAAGAAACCATTTTAATTTTTTTCCCCACTTTTGCATCTTTCCTGAAAATATCTGGGCCTGAGTCTCAGTTATCTTGAGATCCTTGCCTTGCCCAGGGTGTGGGGCTATGTGGCTGGGAAACATGCACTCCCTCTCCGAGGGGCAAGGCAGTGACCTTCTGTATAAATGAAAATCATGCCCTCTATCTTCAAAAGTGCTCCAGTGCTGACAGTACAAAGCCTCTCTCCTGCACTGGCTAACATCTAACACAAAGAGCTATATGTCCCATTAAATCCACATGCCTTTTTTTTTAATTTTTTTTCTTTCTTTTTTTTCTTTTTTTCTTTTTTTTTTTTTTTGTTTTTTTGGTTAAGCAAGGCAACTGTTAAAATTCAGAAGCTACATAACTGTCTTTATATTTTGCTCAGAAACCAATGGATGTTGCATGCAGCTGAAATATTAGTACAGGCTCTGACTTAGATAAAGGTCAGTTTTTTAAGACCCACTAGTCAAAGGCAGAAAAAGAAATTAAGAGGCCTCTTGTGCAAAAGGAGCTAAAATATGCATGCATCAATGGCCATGACTGATTAGAATATGACTTAGGTCTCCAAACACTGAAACCAAAGCTTTATTTGGCTTAAGACATGGTTGAGCTCCATACATTTACAATTACAATGTATATGTGACAACAAAGGAACCACCTCAATACAGCATCAGTTGGTATTTTGGCCTGTATAGAGACTAATCTTCAACACAAAAGCCTGCTCAGCAGTAAATGGTTTTCATATTTAGCAAAGACAGCAGTGCACTGGGCTGGCTAACAGAGCTAACAAAAAGAAGGAAGCAGGTTTCCAAACTAACATCTAACTAAAGTGAGGGTAATTTCTCCCCTGGACATACTGTTTTTCATCAGTGTCTGTCCTTTCCATGAGTATGCAGCTGACACAGCACACTGGGCCCTGCCCCATCTCCCCCGAAAGATGCGCCTCAAAACCTTATTGGATGAGCAGTAGGAACAAAAATCTCCCCTGACTGCACTGGGAAAGGACAGCTAGTTCCTTCAACCTGCCAACATTTACCACGAACAAGCAAATTACAACAAATCTCAGACATGAACTACAGTGACTAAAATCAAATCTCTCTCCCGCTTAACTGCAATATTAAATAATATATAACATTTTTACACTTAATAGTCTTAAGTTTGGACATAAGACAGCTAATAAGGGGAAAAAAAAAAGATGCTGTGGCTGAATCAATTCCTGAGGAACTCATTCAGCCCAACCAAACTGAAACAAAAGAAGTACTTTTACCCAGGAGTAAATCCACCACAGGCACGGGGTTGTGCGCGCACACCCAGACAGCCACGCGGACAGCAGCGCTGGCACAGCGAAGCGGCACTCCTCAGGCACTGCCATCTCCAGTCCTTTCCTTGCGAGCCTGGATCATCTCCTTTGGAGCCTGCTTGCGGTCAGTGACCAACCCCAGCCAAAACATGAAGTCAATGAACCAGGTGGTGGGGTTGAACTTCAGGCCCAGCTCACTGGCTGAGTAGTCAAACGGGAAGGTGTGGTGGTAGTTGTGGAAACCCTCACCTGAAAAACAGAGAGAGAGTTTAAAGACCACACGGCTGGCACTTTTGTCAACCCAGGAACACACTCAGGCAGGACACTCCAACACCCATTTCACACGTCTTGCATCTAGTAGAGGTTACACTCCACCCCAGACCTCTGGGGCAGACCCAAACCAGGCTCCATTTCATTGCTCTGGGCTTTCCTCCTCGGTAGGATGGGGCATGTCCCACGCCTTATGCTCAGGGAAGAAAACCACAAGTGCTTCAAGAGAGGAGGCACACAACTGAGTCAGAAGTGGGGTCACTCCCTTCTGCTGCACTATCTGCTCAGCAGAGCTTGCTGCTGGGTGCTAACACCTCCCTTCCCAGAGACCACACGGTGTTATTTCAACGTGGGCACCATCAGCAGAACAAGGCCGCCTTCCTCTAGCATGCACAAGCTCCGGTCTCCCTCAGTCCCCGGCTCCAAGCGGCATCCCAGCCAGAGCCAAAGAGGATGGGACACCACAGAGCTGTGCCCAGGGCTGCAGCACTCACCAATGGCTCCCAGGGTGACCAGGGTGTTCTGCCTGGGGTTGATGTTCTTGTCGTAGGGGCGGTTGCCGTACATGTGTGCGGCGCTGTTGACCAGCCAGGTGACGTTCAGGGAGATGGTGTACCGCAGGATGGAGGCCAGGAAGTAGGCGTTCCACAGGCTCTCGCCCCACAGGTACCACGGCACAAAGGTGGGGATCACAAAGCACATCAGCACAACTGAGCTCTTGTAGTACCTGCGGGCGTTACGGGGCGAGAAGGGAAAAGGGAATGCAGAGTAAGACCCGTCTTGTTCGTCTCCCTGTGAGATTTAAAATAGACCCCTGCTTCTGTTGAGTTTTTCTGGAAGGGGTGAAGAAAAAGAGAGTTTGGATTTACTAAACAGTTAGTAAAACTTTGCATTCCCTGAAAGTTTTTCTGATAGGAAGGACTGTTGTTTTTATTTGACAAAAACAGAAAAACAGCTTTCAATTAAAACCCACAGCGAACTGGAAAAATGATAATATTAGCAGTATTTTTGAAAGGAAGTTTTCATGAACACAGTTCTCACCTGTAACACATGAGCTAGTTTTGATCATCTTGTGCATGAAATAAATCAACCTCTTGCCTTGCAAGTTCTCTGCTTGACATATTTTGTTGTTGTTTGGAGGTTGTGCCTCACATCCTGGGCTCCAGAAGGAGATCTGCATCTCTGCAGCAACACCAGCCATGGTGAAGAGGGCATTCCTCAGCTCTCTCACAGAACTCAATCCTCACCCACCTGAGCTAAGGCCCTCCAAGCACACAAGTTCCCTTTCTTTGCTCTACCAAAGATAACCATTTCCCACTCATATGACTGACTTCTGATAAGATCTGCAAATCTCATCAGTTCAAGGCTGGGATTTAAGTAGAGCTGGAGGAGAAAAATACTTTCCAGTCCAGAAAACTCCTTCAAAGTTCAAAGCCTCTACCATACTGGGAAATAGAGTAAAATATGGAAAGATATTTTGTATTATTTTAATATTAATATTTTATTTATTTTAATAGAATAAAATATGAAAACAGCTTATCAGGCACCAATTACAACTATCCTGCAAGATGGAAGAAGCCCAGACTGAAGTCTTTGATGAAAACATGAAATCTCCCATCTGAACAAGAGTACATTGTCTCCCATTGACTGAAACATCCACCTTAGAGTGAGAAACCTCCTTACCTGAAATGCAGGGGAATCAAAGCCTCAACACATGCCTGGGGAACACCGCTGCTTTCACCCCATGAAAACTTTGTCATGGAGACACTTCACCTGTGAGCTCCTCTCCCACTTCACTTGCAGGATTATTGCTCCCTTATTCACAGAGGGTAGGTTTTGCTGTCACTCATGCCTGGAGCAGTAGTGTGATTTCAGCTGAAGTGATGTGGTTTTAAACTGACTGAGTGGTGCCTTGTCCACAACTCAGCAGCACCACTAAATTCAGCAAAGCTAACAATTTGGCCTTAAAACAAAACATGACAAGAAGGATTCATTGTGATTCTTAGTAACCTGGACTGATAGTTTTTCCACACTGTCAAAAAAACCCCAACACTGCAACCTTGTAGAGAGGAGAAACCCAAATTCTGGGTAAGGGACAAAGTCCAAAATCCAAATCCAGAGCAAAGGGATTTGCTAAGATAACTTTCCTACAGAAAACTCACTTCTTCAGTACACAACATTTGCAGCATGACCAAAGCAGTAGAGCCTGCTTCTCGTGGGATGCTGTTGTCCTGGGAAAGATAATAAGCAAAGAAGAGCTGCAGCAAACTGCAAGGGAGCTGTTGCAAAAAGGCGCTGTCAACTGAGGAACCAGTAAAAGCAACCTTACGTGGAGGGAAGTATTCCTGATTCCTGCAAGATTTCCATTACAAGGGTAATTTTTTTGCATTAGAGAAATCTGTGCACTAGCAGAAAACCCTCTAATTTTTAGACCTGACTGCTTCCCTCATTCAGAAAATACACAGAAATGGCCATAAGCTTTCCAAAGTGCCCGGATGAAATGCTTGCAAGCAGAAAGTCTTCTTGTGCCTAGAACACAGGTACTCACACAGAGCATAAAGGATGTTGCTCAATTCCCAGCTCTCACAGAGTGTGTAGCAAACTGAGCTAGGACTGTGCTAATTCCCAAGGGAGATAATTAATCCTGTATAGAACGGCAGTCTTGGGAGAGGTGGCACTTGGCCTGCACTGGCCCAGGGGTGCCAAAGATGACTTTGCAGAGCGAAACGTGCACTTCTGCCTTAAGGCAATCAGTGATTGCAGACTTTTCTCCTGTGATCAAAGAAGAAGGCCAAGATCCAAGGAACTTCTGTCACAGCTGTTTTCGTAACCAGCCCTGGCTTTTTGGGAAAGCAGAGGCACAAGGACTGGGCTCACTGCTTGTGCCACAGAACCTGCAAGGACAGTCTACAAGTGCTGGCCACATGGGAACAGTGGGGGCCAGAGGAAAGGCACCCAGCACCTGCAGTCAAGGTGGCAGGGACACCTCGGGGAAGAAAAGGGAAAGATGAAAACAAGGAATGAGCCACAACCCCACCACCAGGCGGGAAGATCTCTCCACGCCCACCTCACATCAGGGCCCAGCACTCCCACTTACTTTCTTTGGAACCTGACGACAGGATCATCCAGCAGGTCAGTGAAATCCAGTTTCCTGCCCTTCTCGATGACGTCCCGGTGCTTGCGCACGAAGAGCCAGCCGATGTGGGAGAAGAAGAAGCCCCGGCGGGCGTTGTGCGGGTCCGCGTCCGTCTCTGAGTACTTGTGGTGCACGCGGTGGTCTCGGCTCCACTCGTAGATGTCGTTCTGCACAAAAAATTCAGTGGGGTGAGAGGAGAATGGCCAGGCACTACGACCTCCATGCACAGTAACAGCAGCAAGCCCCTCCCTGAGGCTCCTCAAAAAAGGGTGTTGACTAAAATCCAGCTTTGCAGCCAGCCAGCCCATCACACCACTCCTGTCAGTCCCCACATGGAATGGGACCTGATCTGGGAACTGGTGGCACAGACTGGACAAGTCTCAGGGCTGGGAATGGCTGTTGGAGCCTCTTGGGACTTACCATCATCAGTCTGCCCTGGGTGCCTGAGGATGGGCTGCAGGGACTGGGTACACACATTTACATTGTTATTTTAAGACTGTGCTATGGGGAAATTTGTCTATTTATTTTCAGGGGACTGCTGTACAGAGGCTGTCAGTTCTGGCATCCTCCTTCTCAGCTGGTTGCAGCTGGTGCCCTCCAGGCACAAACACAGCACTGAAAATGGGACAGAGCTTGTGGATCACTACAACTACTGTAGTGAACAACACGACACTGAAATACCTTACGGCTGCAAATAGAATCATGTGGACTGCAGGAAGGAAGGGATGGACCACAATTTCACACTTGAATCCATAAAGAGAGACTTTCTGAGTTCATTCAGCCAAAGGGATTTCAGCCTCCCAGTTCGCTCTGCAGGATGCCCTGGCTGGATGCACTGGACTAAACTGGTGGCTTTTGCAATGGTGCTGAGCTATTAGTGCAGGGCACTGTAAGCACATTCAGCACTTGCAAACCTCAGGCCACACACTCATCTGTGAACTGAATTGCTCAATGCCAGCACCAAAACATGGAAATGTCAGTTAGTGCCCAGATCCACAGGAGTGTGACCTTTAATCAGGGAGTTCTTAGCAGAGGTTGCTGTTTCCATCCCTGCACGGTCAGGGAGGTACCCAAGCAGAAATGCCCAAGGAAGGAAAGTCTTGGGTTGCTTTTAGGAACAGCACCCACAAACACCAACCACAGCAGCTTTGCTCCCAGTACAACTGAGCAAAAGGTTTGAGGTGTCTCTGAAGTAAGAACAGGACACCATCCATCTGGGCACTGAATATACCACAGGACACAGCAAGCACAGGATAACGAAACCTTTATTTTGTGGGGCAAAAGCCCTGTGCTGAAAGCATTGCAGAAATCATTGCTCTTTCTTTCAGCTATCAACGTCTGAGAGAAAGCACTGAGGGCACTCTAGGAACAACTGCAAAGATCAGCTAAAGAATCCAGCTCAAATGGCTCCATGTCCAATTTCAGCTTTGCAAAAATGGTCTCTGCCTGCAAGAGCACACCAGGGACAAAAGGAACAGCCCCGGAAAGATCTCAGCTCCACTGCACTCAGCTATGCTCAGCCCTTTACTGTTGTCATGTAGTGAACACACTGATGCTGGGAGTGGGCTGGGGATGAGGGGGACATTTTTCTGCAGCACTGATGCATCTAAGCCACTGAGAGGAAACAGCAAAGATCAACCCCTTGCAAGTGCTCCAGTGTGTTGCACCTTAACCATCTCACTGCATGAGAAAACAAACTGCAAAAAAGCAAAGGAAGTCACCCAAGTCCTCAGTGAGAACAAGGGGAGACCTCTACCTTCCTACAGAGAAATCAGAAGGAATGAAAACCTCTACACTGCTTCAAGTGGCTTCAGTGGGAATATCCATATGACTGGAAAATGTCAACGTTAAGTAACTTAAAAATAAAACAGGGTTATGCAAGAAGCACACTTAGAAAAGGCCTTCTTTCTTAACCAGAAATAGTTCTTCAAGTGAGACTATTGATCAGTTTGTCATAAGAGCACTTGATAAAGTCAGTTGTGGGACAGCAGATAACCAGGAGAAGCAATGATACTGTGAGAAATTAACTTGGCTTTTCATGCCACAGCAAATGCCTGCAGAGCTGGCAAAAAACCCCACGATTCCCCAGATGAAAGGGTTAGGAAGCTGTGAAACAACTGAATTGCATTTAATTAAAAACCACAAAGGCTAAGAGGAAATAAAGGCCTGAGGCCAGAGCTGTTGACGATAAATACAGCAAGAACTGGAGCACAGCATGTGTAAATATGCTCCTAGCGTATTATTAGCAACCATTTTTCAAGAACATCACTTTTGATCAAGTTTTGGGTAAACATGGGAGTGAAATCCCTTCTGAGGGCAGAGAGCAGCAGCATCACGCTGTGACAGTGAGGTTTCATTAGCAGGTCCCTTACCAAACCTGCAGACTGAAATGTGCCAATGGCCTGGGCTGTGTGGCAGTCTCTGTGTGTTGACACAGATTTCCACACCACCCCTCCTGCTGTGTACAAATGCACCCAGCACAAACACAGATTGTGCCACAGAGATGACACCAGCATGGCCCAGCTGGGGTGCTGGAACTCAAAGGCTAGGAGATCAATAAGCCAGGTATTACCTATGTCTGAAACAGACAAGTGACAGCAAGGAGCAGAGTCTTTCAAAATTATGAGAGCTTCATTCTAGATGGAGAGAAGAAACATGGTTCAGCATGCTCCAATCATAAAAAAATCCACACGGCCAAAGTGGCTGCATCTGATGGTATTCCAGAGGAGGTACAGCATGTCACAGCCCAGCCAGCATCAAGCTAAAACTCTACAGCAGAGTTTTCTTCCCCTACACTTCAAGAATTCTGAGTATTTCCTCCTCATTTAGCATCCAGAGATGCTGTATGCACCTCCACAGCTATCTCTTCCTCCCACAGCCAACATGAAGTAGATGGACCTGAAAACTCATCACTCACTGTCAGTTAGTGGTGATGCACCTGGAAACGCATCACTCACTGTCTGTGGTGGTGAAAACAGTCTTTACAGGCAGTGGATGTCATGGTAATTAGGAGCAGGCTTCAGATTTAGAGTGGGTAATTTGGCCTTTCATCTTATTTCTGATATGAAGGGCACAAAGGTGGCTTGAAGCTACTGTGAAGTACTTCCTTCCCTGCCTCAGAATCCCACCGTGTCTTCAGACAAAGGCAGTGTCGAGGCCAGTGCAGCTGAGAGCAGAATCCATAGCAACAGGGGAGCAGAATGCAATGAAATCCCTGGGTGCAGGCTCAGGCTCTACACATTCATTTAAATTACTTGTGAAAGATAAGATCAGCTGTGTAACAAACAGGGAGACAGTACCAGGGGCTTCTCAAACCTCTAAACAGTTGTTTAACACACTGAGCAAAGAGCTTGTAAAGCTCTGCAATGAACCAAGCAGCAGATGGAAAACAGTTCAGAATAAAGAAAGGTTATAGTCAAAATGGACACATTTCCATTTTTCAAGCAAAAGCTTTGTGCTCTTTGCAATGTGTAGAGGGGCTAACTAATTAATTCTTTCCACCTTAAAAAAGAAAAAATCGAAGATGATAAATGAGCAGTCCAGAGGTAGATAAAGGGACTCTTTTCAGTCTCTGTCAAGGCAGATGAACAAAAAGTCAATCAACCTGATTGAAAGGAAAAAGATGAAAATTCAGGGCACAACACATACATGGTACTCAGTGCCACAAGGGGTTATGGCAGCCAAGCTCAGTAAGTTTAATTTTAGTACAGGTTCCTATCTCTATCCTTACCAGCCAGAGGAGGAACCAAATTCACACTGAGAAGATCCTGGTTCAGGGCTAACTCCTACAACCAGCTGGGTGTTACACAAGTGTTTCTGTGGTCTAGGACTGACTACCAGCAAGCACAGAGCTAGTAACACACTTCATCACAAACGTATTTGAATTTGGCTGGTGAAAAACGCTGCATAAAACAGAGATAAATTAAGATAGTGAAAGGATGCCTGCTCCCCTTTCTGGGCACAAAGTCTCTAGCTGTCTGGATGAACAGACTCTTGGTTACACAGACACATTTGCATCAAGCTGGCCCTTATAAAAGTCTCCATGTTATCCTGGAAAGTGTGGGGCCTGACCTGTGCCACAGACCAGTTGCTGGGGTGCTGAGCCTCTGATTTGGTCATGTTCAGCTTGGTCCTTGTGTAATTATTGCTCCTGGTCTGCCTAGTGCACATTGTTGCATGGGTGGTGAGAGGGACTCTGCATCCCCTGAGCCAGCAGAATGTGTTACAGCAAATAAATGTCTTTCTGTCAGAAAAAAAAGGTTGTTTGTTTGTTTGTTTTTTTCCCTTTCTTTCTTTTACTTGTCTCTAAGCTGAGGGGATTCCTGCACAGCAGAGAGAGCTGCCTGGAGGCCAAGAATCTGAACAAGCAACACAAGCTCACCTGGAAAGCCATGGAGTTAGCTGCAGCCAGAAAGATCCTCAAAGGCAGCTTGGCTTTGTAGGAACGGTGGCTCCACAGGCGATGAGCACCAGCTGTCACACCCAGAGCCGTCATCAGGAAACAGAAATACGCTGAAAGACACAAAAACAAAACACAGGGTGTGCCACGGGGCCAACTGACATTATTTGCGCTCTCTTTGGTGTCAAGATGCTCCTTGCCCAGCCTGCTGATGCCTGCAGGGTCGCAGAGACCGGGCAGACAGCAGATGAGGTTCTCAGCCCACCTCTGCCTCACAGACTCTTTGCCTAAAGAGGACAGGATTATTTTGCAAGTGTAAAATTAAAACAAGAGCAGATTCAAACATTAAAGAATATTACAGGACAGATTCAAATCAATTGACATCATCTGCAGCAGTGTGTTGTTTAGCCAGGGCTCCCTGCAACCCTACATAGACATGTTTTGGTTAAAACAGCCTATTTCAAATACCTAAATAGAGTTACCAGAACAAACAGGGAGATCCCCAAAAAAGAGTTTTGTACTTTTGCACAAGAGTCTGCCCATCAGGGAACCCTGTTAGACAGGCAGTGGCTTGACAGGAATTTAGAGTCTGCTTTTCCCAGTATGTAATGTAAAACATTTGTCTTTGCAAAAAGAAAACAAAGGTATATGTAGGTGTGTGTCTCTATCAACTCCCAGCTCACAATGCTTGAAATTTCCGCATCTGACAGAAAACAGAATGGAAGGATATTTGGGAAAATAACAGCAACCATATTTCATGTTGACTGTCACCCCTGCAGACTGAAGAAGTAAAGGGACTTTTTCCACTCAGCTGATGGATCCATCAAAAACAGATTTAGCCAAACTGCTTGCCACTGTGTCTGTGGCCAAAATCCCTGGCATCTCCTGTGCAGCAAACCAAAGCCTTTCTCACAAGATGCAGCAGACACGTGGAGTCAGAATGGTCCCAGTAAAGATGATGCCTCTCTAAAACCTGTTTTGGGTGCCATCACTGAAGACACAGTTCTGATTTTCAGCAAGCTGAGTGCTCATGGGACTCCTAGAAAAGCCTCACTTGTGCAGTTATGCCCAGTGCACTGAAGTCTATCAAGAAATTAAAATTTCTACTTACCTGAAGAGAGGTACAGAAATCAACTAAAATCATGCATTCTCTCTGCACATTATCTACAGATTTTGCTGAATCTACAGATTACTCTCAGATCAGTAAAAATGCTGACACTACAATTCCTCACACTCCAGTCTCCACTGCAGAGCAGCAGTTTTTGCATATGCCTTGTTACAGCAAGGATTTGGACTTCTATGAAATTAGGGAAAACCTATCCTACCATTTGCTGTGTGTGATGTCGAGCCGTGCAGAAACATCACTAAAGAAAGCCTTCCAAATCACTCAAATGATTGTAATTGCTGGAACAGATCTGTGACACACAGAATACTGACATTATCCAGCTAACATAAAAATATTAGAGTCCTGAATCATTACAAGAACATATTTTCTGTGGGCTTTGTGACTGGTTAACCTCCTGCTAGTCATGGCCTGAAATCTCCCATCTTCAGCAGTTTCTTTGCTTCCTTAAAGCACAAGGTGGCTTTTCTCCCATTTCAAAGCAAGAAATCATTTAATTGACCAAGTGCTTCTCAGGGGCACCCATCCATCTTAATCATGAATGATTTCTTAAAACTAGAATGAAAGGTAAATGGGTAAAATGAGAGATATGCGACATTAGGGTTGATTTCACTTCCCTTCTCTGTCCAGTGTAAGAAGGAAGCTGTGTGGTAGGTAACAGACCACATGGAATATCTGCACTGAACACCATCAGGGACAGCCCTCTCTGGCCCTTGCCAGCCCCCCAGGGACTTGCCAGCCCCAGCCCACTGCTGCAGTGCTCAAGTGATCAAGCAAACAGCTGGGGCCTATACCCACGCACCATGCCTATTTTTTGGCTTTGCAGAGGAGGAATCATAAGAGCAGGAATCTTCCTAATATAAATCCCGAGGGTTGAAACATCCCCAGAAACAAACAAACAAAATTACTCGGGAGGTTCAGTGTCAGAGCAGAAACAAATCCTGTCAGACAAATGCACTGCTTGGTGATAGCAAGTTTTGTGATTCTTACAGCAATTAAGGTGCCTGAAAATAATATTTGACCACTAATTCCCAATGTCTAAATAGCCAAGATGAAAAATATTTGCCATGTAAGGAATAGGTCTCAGGCTCTCCTTTGCAGAATAAATTTGAATCTCAGAAATCAGACTACCATTTGATTATATATTAATCATGCACAGCTACAGGACCTGTATGAGAAGAAGGCTCACCTCTTCCATTTTCGGGGATAGGAGTGTGTGTAGGGGGTGAACACATCAGTGAAATACAGGATTGCAATGTGGAGCAAAGCAGGCAGTTAATAGCAATTCCTCCTTATACTGAAAACATCTTCTTAGAAATGTAGTTAAACTGTTTTCCTAAGTAATAAAGAGTAAATAGTATTTATTGCAGAAAAAAGGGGGGAAAAATAAAGCCACAAGCAAAGTACCAATTAACAACCTGGAATTCAAACTATTAATGTTATATTTCTTTTTAATTTAGTGGGATAGCTAATGCACAAAGAGGAAATTGGTGAAATAGCCAGATGTGTCCTCTGCATAGGACACAGCACATTCTGCTAAGGTCTGGCAGGAGCATTTCCAACCAGCTCACTTGACAGAGCACAGCATAAGCAAAATGATTCAGAACTGGAGCAGAGGGGGGACCACTTAAAAGAGGGAACAAAGAGGAAGGGGGGAAGAGAAAACAGCAGGCAAACCTGTGCAAACAGATGAAAGAGAGACCCAGTGCATGGGGACAAGGAGAGGATGCAAGAGAGACAAGACACACGAGGTTAAAGTAATGTGCAGGCAGGGAGCTGGCGGGTTGCTAGGCTTCCAATACCCTGTGCCTGTGCACAGATGCTATTTATGGGAACATGCCAGAATCAATAGGCAGAAGATTTTTATTCAACATTCTTATTAATGACCTGAAACAAAGGCAAACAGCATACTAATTAAAACAGGGGATGATGCTATATTTGGAGCAGCAGTGAGAGCTAAGAAAACCCGGAAGGATCCATGCAGAAACAGGGAAAGGAAGGCTCAAAGTAAAGAGAAAGCAAAGTAATGTAGTCTGGGGAGTGGTAATTGGAGACAGGGATCTGTGATGAGGGTGAGAAGCTTGGGGAAGCAGGAGTCTGAAAGGAGGATCACCAACAGTTCATAAAACATTCCCAGTGGGCTATATGATAAGGCAGCAAGACATCAGTGTGATTTTGAACAGCAGGCACAGAGGTATCTCACTGTCAGACACAAGCAATGAAAACTACACCAGGCAAGTAATATAGAAATGGATAGGAAATCAACACCACCAAACATTTGGACACTTTTTTCAGAACAACTCATTATGCCCATAGCTGGAGTTCCAGAAAAGCTTTACTAAGCCCAGTGCCAAACTCTTCTGAAAATCTCAGTATCCAGGGAAATGGCTTCTTATGAAGATATGGGAGATGTTGCCACAGTCTGTATCTACTTCACAGGCATCAGGAAATCATCCTCTGATCTTACTGGTTGTTTAATCTGGAGCAGATCTCACTCCCCCAAAAATTTCAATTCTGTTTTATTTGTGAATCCAGCACATTACAGATTGATTTTGAATTTTAACTCATTATTTAAAGAAACAAATCAACCAAAAGAAGATGCTCAACAAACACTGGGTTCACTCTGCATATCTGAACAGACAACTCTGGCTCCTGAAAGCGAGGAGATGGCTGGACATCCTTGTTTGGCACAGATGACAAGGAAGCACTGTGGGACAGCAGCTATCCACACATTACCAATGTCAAACATAACCCAGTTAGATGGAGCAAATCACAATTATCTCAGAGGGACGGCACATCAGACAGGAAAATAGGAGCAGTGAAACAAAATCAACTGCTCATTCACAACAGCACTACTGTCAGCACACAAACCATCTTTAACATAGAGAACAATGTCACACACTCATTCCCATGGGTGGCAGCACACGGAGCCCGGCACCACTCACACCCAGCGGCTCCAATCCCTGTGTGTGAGTAGCACAGACAGAAGGGATAGCAGGGCTGGGAGCAGGGAGGGGAATCAGCCCTTGCCAGTCTCACTGCTGGCATCTCACTCCCATCTGGCTCTCAATCCCTTCACAGGGACTTGAACACTGCATTCCACCACAGCAAGGTGACCACTCTGAACCTGGCACCATCCTCACAGTTTGCTCTCTGCACATTGTTCCAAACACAGATCCCACCACAGGCCTGATCTGAACACACTTTGGCAACTTCTGAGAACCTTTGAGCTTTTTTTGTATGTTACAGCATGTAAGAAACTTTTCTGTGGTCCTGGAGCAGACTTGGTTTTAAGTCAAGTGATGACACATCTGACATCAGCCAGGATTGGGGTGTATTACATCAATGCCAGCAAGCAAGGCAGAAACTCCCAATCTCTCCAGTACCAACAATGGGGAAAAACTTGTGGGGGAAAATGCTCACCCCTTCAGACAAGACAGATGGGAGCCCTTGTGAGATCAGAGCAATGGCTCACCTAGCCCCATACCTTCTTCTAAGAGGGGTAAGGGGAGTTGCTATGTAGAGGAGATTGAATTAAAGAAGAATTAAAAAATAAATTAGAAAGGAATAAAAAAGACAACACAGGCCAGCTATTGTTGCACTAGCACTGCCTGCACACTTCAATCGGCATGGACTTCAAGATGTGACATTTTGCACAGAGAGTATGTGAAAAGTAATTACCAAGGCAAGTAATTACTGGAGGCTGTCCCAGAATTGTTATCACATCTGCTCTGATTAGGAGGGTGACAGACCTTGGGTCAGGACGGCCACCAAGTGTCAGGGCCTTGGTTTCATGTCTTCTTCTGAGGACATCAGTCCCATTTACTCCTGTGCTGGCTGCTGTCCCCTCGTGCCAGCCCCTGATGCCAAGGCCTGCTCACAGCCAACCCACAGCATTATTTTGTACGTGCTGAGGGAGCTGCTCCTCCAGTGGGGTCTTCGCCCTCCACCTGCTATTTTGGAAAAACCTTAACTTTTCTACTGCCATCCTTCTGGGCACAGCTTCAGAAGCACACAGCACTCTGGATGGAGGTCCCACTGCTGGCTCATGGCATTCCCAACACTGTTTAGCATACAAGGACCGACACATTCCCAGGCCCAGCCTCAAGTTACATTCAGAAAAGGCTTATACATTTTTACAAACACACATTGTGTCTCCAGCCATTCAAGGATCAGGAGGCAAGATCCCATGGGTACAGGAGGGAGTCATTTCCTCAGATGTGAATTCTAATCACACCAATGGCAAAGAAAGCACATCTTTTGCTTGGGGAATTAAAATTAACAAACACAAGGGCTGTGCTTCACCTGTAGACATCTGTTACCTCTTCAACAAGAGGGCAGCTGGAGACAGCTGACCTTCAAATGCTGTTCATGATGAGGACATCTCGTGACATGACACCATTTGGTGGAAATTCTCTCTCCACAGTAGCCAGCAAAGTCTCAAGCAAGCTGCCAAGAAATTTTCATCTTAGCACAAGCCATTTTTTTCTCCCCTGTATACAAACAGATACCACAACTTGACTCGCCTGTATTAAAAAAAAACTATTTGAGGATTAAAAATTACAAGAATTGACATGAAACTTTTGTCTGCTTCCACACCAGCATCCTGTGCTTATTCAATCAGATAAAAATTGCTTGTTAGGGAATTTTACTACCCAAATGAGTCAAACCCAAAGTTTTCCATTATGCTGCAAGAACTGCATGAGACATACAAACAGCAAGTTGCTCAAGCACAAACATGCAAAGCTGACTGACTGACATAAATATGTAACACACCTGTAACTTCCAGTGGTGATTTTTTTTCCTTTCTGAAAATTACAGTACATCTGCACATCCTGTATCTGCCTTCTCCTCCTCACTTGTGGGTTTTTGCTGTTATTCAGTGGCAGATTTAGGACTAATATGACCAAACCAGGGAAAGTACTTCCAGTAGTGCCAAGAGCTTCATTCCCACTGAAATTAAGGGCAGCACTGCCACTCATTTCAGTAGCTGCACCATGCCTGGTCTCTTCTGAACTCCTAAGAGATCCTCCACTTCACTACACACACAGACAGGGGTAGAAGATTCTCTTCTGATTCAACAACAGGGCTCAGACCAGAAACATAGCCGATAATTTTGTGGTGCCTCATATGCTCTTTTATATTTTTGTTAGGTAACGCCGAGTTTGGGAATGCATTTTCTTAAAATGCCATGTCTTCCCCCAGAATGAAAAGTTTTCTTACCCCAAATCAGGCCAGCAGCCTTTCCAAACACCTCAGTTAAAATTGCTGGTTGATGTCACACACTGCACCAGTGGGAGGGCTGGGGTCAACATGCAGCAGTCTTAGATGTAGATAAGTTATCAAATCCCCAGTACATATCTCTACTGCTAAACTCCAGGGAAACCTTAGAGATCTCTTCCTCCACAGCAAAGAGACACCAGGGAGCATTAACATATCACTTAACTTGCAGCATCCTACAAAAAAAGCTTTATTTCCTGACCTGGAACTACATTTATTAAGGAGGAAGACGAAATTTTCACCTTAGTCCCTAAATCACTGCCAAGAAGCGATGTTGAATGAGTGCTCTGGCCCTGGGGTCTCTGGGAAGGAAACACTGCTCTGCTAGCCAACCCTCTTCTCACTGAGCCCTGCTAACTATCAAAGGCTGGCATCAAAAGCTCCTTGGGCTGGATTCAAGTGAGCAAATGAGAATTAAAAAGCACTGGCGTGCAGCAGCACCAATTCCCTGGGCCGCCCACCATACAGGTCATGCCAGCTCTCACGGGGAGCCGTGCTTTCCTGCAGAGACCAAACATGTGAAATCTCAGGCCGGAAAGTTTCATCTAAAATTAGATCTACACATCCTCTGAGATACTCTAAATTGAGCCAAGAGAGACAGAGATAAGAGGAAGCACATCAAAGGCAAAGGGGAAGCGGAGTTTCAGAGCTGCAGAGAAGATGATTTCTGATGATGCCCTGCTCCTGCCCCTCTGTACCATGGTGGAGCTCCAGGAGAAGCCATCTATCACATCCCCTTGGCCCTGCCATCACCAGCTCATGAAATCCAGGCTGCCTCTGCCTGGATGCACATGCCTGTGTATGCATTTTCAGGAACATTCCCCAGAGCCAGCATTTTTGGCTGAGTATACAAAAGACTTTATTCCGGTTGGAAAAGCAGAAATGTTCATATTGACAACTGCAGCCAGTGTGACATAAATAAAGCCAATAGAGCAATGGAAAACGTGGCTGACAGCAATTGTTCCAGCCAATGCTAGAACTCCCCTAGGAAGGAAATACAGATTCCCTGAACTCACCAGCAACTGGATTGCCTTAAGATGTTGAACAGCTTACATCTATTTTTAGATCAAAAGAGAAGGCTGGAAGGTGCTTTGGCTTCTCTGAAATTTTTGATGCTTATGTGTAGCCTGTCTCAGCTCAGCTGGGTCCTGCGTCATCACAAAACCACAGGCAGATTTCACTTCTCTCCCAGTGACCTCACTGCTGTCCTCAATCCGCACAGAGTCGGGCTCTGGTGGGTTTTAAGTGCTCTGTAAATGCCAAGACAGAATAAATGCCAATTTTACCTCTTTTTTCAGGGACAGAGTAAAGAAATAGCATGGTTAAGCCATTAGCACAGCACCCCAGAGCCTTGTGTTCAGCAGGCAGCTCTGCCCTGAGGAAGAAAGTTTAGTTACTGTTTAGCATTCCTGTCCAAAAAGGGACAAAGCCAAAGCTTACCCTGTGCAGAACCAGGTATATGACAGGGGAATGCCCTGCTCTGACCCAGTGCCCTCCCCATGACCAGCGAAGCAGAGATCTGATGGGTTTGACTTTCCAGGACTTCACAGTCCAGATGATGTTTTTTTCTGTGCACCCTGCCTAGGTGCTTTGTGTCTGCTCCACTTGTGTGCTATTATCAGCTGCTACATCTTTCCCTCCCCCTTCCAAAACCAAACAGCTCAGAGCAAAACCCGTTGCAAAAAATGGCCTCTTCCAGCTTTCTCTCCTGGCAGTTCTAGCCTCAGAGCCGGTCCACAAGTGCTAAACCTCATTAAAATTAGAAGGCACAAGCCCCTGCACCAAACAGGTCAGGCAGCCAGAGCTGCCAGGTTGGAGGATGCCAGGGCAGAGGAGGAGACCTTGTGTGTGGGCAGGCTGATGCTCCCAAGGGGCACTCACCAGATGATTGCTCCTCACACTCCCCCAATGACTCCTCACTGTGTCCCTACAGCACAAACAGCCCTGCCCCAGCCCAGCTCTGCTCCTCCAGTGAGCTCTAGCACTCAGATCATCATCACTGCCCAAAAATGTCGAGAGAAAGATCCTCCAGAAATCCCCATCCCCTGCTGCTGAGGCCTCTGCACAAGAGGGATGGCAGGCACACAGTTCCCTGTGCCAGCATCACAAACAGCCTTCCCCTCTGTTTCACATCAGCTTTGCTTTACTTAGCACAGTAATTGTTAATGTTTCTCTCTCCAGTGGGGCAGCACATTTTATTGTTAGCCTACACGGTAAAAACAAAATTTGATTACAAGAATTGCTTGGCTTCAATTATAACATCAGTGTTAGTTACAAGTGCAACTGTGACTGCAGGGAGGGTAGGTGGAGTGGCAGAGATGAGGAACCACACTAAATTCAATGCAGTAAGCCCCTTGAGACTTCTCCTGCAGAAAAGTCCATCCTGACTCATCCACTGAAGCTCCTCAGAGCCTGTATTCTGCCATCCCCACCTGCACATGTAACCAAAGAGAAAAAGCTAGAGACAGAAATCCCTGATGACTCCCCAGAGCTGCCTGCACCAGCTCAGGGCCTGGTGGACCATGGCTAAAGAAGGCACTTCATGCTTTTGTGGCCTTTGGCTGGGCTTTTGTGTGCTTGCCACAGCCAGCCCTGGGGCTGGCAACAAACCTTCCCTTCAAGGGGCTGCTGCACAGGGATGCCTCTCCTGAGCCCAGGATTCCAGGAAGCAGCCCAAATGCCAACAATCCTACTAAATTCAGACAGGGATTTCTACCTTTGCTGAATCCAGCTGTCATCTCTGTCCTCATCACACAGATCAAAGGGAAGGAGTGCCTGAGGTTCTTGTGGCTTGGCTGGAGCACGGGTCAGAGCAGCCCAGAAGTGCTTTGTGAACATCCCGATGTGAAACACGCACAGCTTTACTGCTCACTGATCCATTCCCACTGCAGGAACTCTTCAGGAGTGGCATGAACCCACTCCTGAGAGCAACAGGACCAAAGGACCATCACATACATCCAGGGATCAGCACACACATGGAAGTTTTTCCCCATTTTTCCCCCCATTTTTTCCTTTGCTGTGCTCACGGTGACCACATGATGTGCAGCACACAGGGCAGAGGGAAACAACACAGGACCCCCACCAATGCACTGGGGATGAAATCAGGATAAGGAATAAAAACACATACTTAGAGCTGAACATTGTGGCTGACAAGGCCTTAAGGAACAACCTCCAGCAACAGTTAAAACAAGAGAGGGGTGAACACTGGGGAAGGGAAAACATCCAACAGGTAGGAGTGTCCTCAACAAGAGATCACTTCAGATCAGGATTCTGGTACAGACCAGGAACACTCCTGTGAGTGAATCCATCCATACATATGCCATGAACAGGCTGCCCAGGCAAGTGGTGGAGCCTCCATCCCTGGGTGGATTTAAAAGATGTGCTGTTGAGGTGCTCAGGGACATGGTTTAGTGGTGGATGTGGTACTGCAGGCTAATGGTTGGTTTTGATGATCTCAGAGTGTCTTTTCCAACCCAAGTGATTCTGTGATGCTGTTCTATCTGTGCATTTTGTGAGGGTGTCTTCCCAGTTTTACCATGGACACGGAGCTAAGACCATTCCCAGACATGTTAGAGCCACCCCCAGATCCGGGGCTCATTTTTAAGGAGAGAAACACTTTGAGAAAAGACTTTGTTCTTGTCAGAGATGATGTGAGTTCAGCTCTTGATGCCAGGAGAGAAGGAACAAGCCAAGAATTTGGCTGTTGAGAGTGAGAGCTGTATAACAACGCTTTCAAATGGGCTGGGGGAGGAAAAGCCAGTCCAAAATTTCTCTGGAGACAAACAGAGCTACTCCCCTGGGCAGACGTGCACCTCAGAGATGCAATTAACATTTGGATGCTCCACCTCTTCTCCACTCATCATCTAGTGAGCCAGCAGCTGTCTTGAACTGCTGAAAGCATGGTGGAGGTGGGGGCTGGTGGACAACAAGGCCAGCCTCCTGCATTCCACAGGAACCTCCCAGAGCAACTCCCTGCTCATGGCTGGGACTGTTCTGGGAGCCAGGAAACAGGAGATCACCATGGGGAGTAAGGTGAGGAAAGGTCCTTCTGTTCATTAAGCCCTTCCCACCAAGTATCCAAGATAAATGCATTTGTTCCCTATTTCTGACCCAAAACCTCACCTACAGAAATCACCTGAGCATAACCACTCTCCAGAGTGGCAGAAGAAATGACAGAAGTTTCCATCAAATGTCTCCATTTCACTGGGTGTGAAACAGAGACAATATTTCCACTCTCCTGCATCCACAGAGGTACCAAGGGGAACTTCCCTGGAGCTAGGATTTTTTTATTTACGGCTGTCTGCGCAGAGTTTCCAACGCTGTGGTAGAAATGGTTTGGGACTAAAACCAGTTAATAACCAGAAAGCCAGCAGGTGGCACTCAAGAATATCCAAGACTCTGGAATTATGCAGGACCAATAAAACTTGCATCTGCAGTGCACAAGAGCAACCTGTGCCTCATTACATAGGCGTGCTACCTATCAGCAGCCCGAGAAAAAGGCAATAACCCTTGAAAGCTGAGACCACACTTGCTTTCATCTCTTTTATTGGAGGGATCCAGGCAGGATCCAGGGATCCCAGGCAGGATGCAGACTCTTGCCTGGGAGCAGCTTGCATTTCAGCAGGAGTGCAGCTGGGCAGCACCGCTGCTCCGTCTGCGCTCCCCGACAGCCAGCGCTCGCGCAGGGCGGAAAGCTGAGGATAAGCATGGCACAGGGCCTGCCGTGGCTGAACATGAACAATCTGCCGCTCTCAGGAGCACTAAAACGTCTCCTAAACACTGCTGAAACAACAGCAACAAGCTTCCCTTCCCATAGGAGCACCATAGGGCAAGGCCATCCTTCTTAGCCCCAGGCTCTGGCAAGCACAGCAGCGTGGGACATCCACTCCTCCCTCAGGCGGCTCTGCCAAACACATCCAGGTGATTTGGGATTTCTGGGTGGCCGTGCTTGCGCAAGTTTTTGAAGTTGTTTTGGCAGCCTGAAATAAAAGGTTTTAAAGCAGGTGAACATCTTACGCTCTTTTGTGGCGGCTCTATTTCCTAAAATTAATTTGCCTACTTCAAGTGCTTATTCAAGAGCCCTCTGCAAAGACTAAAAAGCACCTTTTCCCAAACAAAATCCGAGACAATCACGTGATTCCCCCAGATGGAGTCTTTAAGAAGTTATCATGAGCCCCCCAAAAGAAACTGTGAGCAGCTGTTAGCATCAGGCCCTGCAGTGAAACATGCTGGTATTTCCCTCTGGACACAGATTTCAGAGGTTTTTAGTTTGGTCTCCTAAATCAAACAGATAAACCTCACTGGGACTGCCACAGGGTGGGCCTGGCTAGAGCAACGAGGTTCCTGGTTAAGAAGCACCATTTAATGATTAATGATTTAATGATCATGGGGGATGAGCCTTGCACGGAGTTTCCTCCCAACTGACCTCTGGAAGGTGGTGCAGCATGTCCCCAGACGAGGACATCAGTGAACCACAGCCCCAGCTGACCACAAGCACTCCTTTGCACAAGTTCATTCCTGGAAAATCTGCGCTCTTGGCCCAGCCAGCCCCACTAGCAGCGAGCTGCTCCCACCCTGCTTCAGTTCCTCCTGGGAGCCTGGAGAGTGGTGATGGCAGCTCAGCAAACCTCTGTGTTGCTGAGGACTGGGGGAAGGCAGCTGGGTCTTCTCCACTCAGCCCCGCACCAAACCCCAAGTCAGGCTGGCAAAAAGCAAGGCAAGAGAGCTCCCAGTGAGCCTGGGCTGCTGCAGCAGGGGACATTCCAAATCCGCTCAGCCGGTTCCACGGCTGTCCCACGGGCACAGCTCAGGGCTGCTCGATGCCTCGCACACCCCGTCCGCTGCCCCTCGGGTCAAGGCAGCTCCCAGCTCATGGAAAATTTTGACATGAGTAATTTCATTGTTTTTGTTCAGCTTGGACTGAAATCAAATTCCACAGAGACACTGGGATGGCCCTGAAAGCCTATGTTTTAACCAGCTTATCTGTCCATCCCTTGGAAGATAACCCAGTTCCGGGTTCTGCACCAATTCACATCCCCAATTCTGCACCACCCAGAGTGCTGTTTGGGATCCCTTGTGCAGCCCTGGCTCCACGTGGGGTGCGGGAAGGGCCTCAAGGTGCTGGTGCGGGAGGCAACGGGAACAGAGGAGCACAGATAATCCTGAGTAAACAACCAGCTGAGCCCTCCTTGGCAGCGCTTTCCCATTGTCTATTATGTACAGCTGGACAAATGTCAATAAATTACCAATGGAAATGAGCCCTGCCGAGCAGGCAGCTTGGCTTGAACAGCTGTTTTCTAGGTGGCACAGTGGCACTTCAGCTCACTTTGCAATCGCTGCTGCATCAGCCGCCTCCGGGGGTGGGAAGGGAAGGAGGAAAGCGAGCCCTGCACAGAGGGAGGGTTTGTACCCGGCCTCCCCCAGGGGAGAACACCACGAGAGGTGGATGGCTCGGGGGAGGAGAAGGTAAGAAGCCAAGCAGGCAGTGGTGAGTCATGGGAAGCTGTCGGCTTCCTGCCACACACCGTGGAGGTCACAGCCAGCACTGGCATCCCAATCCCAGCACACTTGTTCCTGCAGCTTATCCACGGGGGAGCAGCGGTGGGGAACAAGGAGCAGAGCAATGCAAGGGCTTGCACAGAACCACTGGGAAGCTTCCTGAGTCCCAGGAAGGCTTGGGAAGAGAAAGCACAGAGGCATGCACGGAAGGCTGCAGCTCCTCCATCTGCACCCTTCAGCGTACACACATCCCTGCACTACCTGACACTACTCTCACGCCCGCCATCCAAGTTTGCCAGCGTGCCAGCCCTGCTCCAAAGGCTGGCTGGCAGCCAGCGCCCACAGAAAGGCAGTCTCACAGCTGATCTGCACAGGGAAGGAGATGTGGAGAACTGGGGAGGGCGAGGGACACGTCTGATTGACACTTATTCCTTCCAACACAACTTCACCGGTTGGCTCCTTCCACACTGAAGCGAGGTGGGTTTGTCAACTTAAGCAGCAGCCACCCTTTTCTATCTACCCGAGCTGCTCAGGGGCACCTCACAAACAGGTCACCAGCATGACATCAAGCTAATTTCTGTGACATATCCTGCAGGAGAGTGTGTGTTTTCATGTTGCTCAGCACCTCTGAGGGGAGCAGAGCTGGTAGCCAGATGAGAGAGTGGCACGCAGGGTCCAGGACAACTGGAGTCAGCACACTCACTCCCTGCTGTGAAGGCCCTGTAAAAACCACCCACCAAACTCCTGTAAAAGCTCTGTGGTCTGCTCTAGGGTGGCTGTTAAAAATAACAATGTCAAGAAATGAGAGGCTCTCACTTTCAGAAGGAAAGGCATTAAGCTGCAAAGTCACTGAGAACTGTTTATTATTTAGCATCTGTTTAATCTCACCAGGAAAAAATACCTCAGAGGTTGGAGGGTTGAATTGGCAATTCTGTCCTTTGTCTCCAGCCTCAGGGATTTTTGTGCTTAAGCACAGTGAAATCAGAGATGATTTCAAATTGTCTCCTTGGAAAGGCAAAACAGAAAAGGAAAGCCCACCTGCCTGCACACAACAGGACCTAAAAGGGTTGAGAGCAGACCACAGGCTGTGCATTCCAGCCACACAGCTCCCACAGCCTCTCCCTGTCTCCCTGATCACCAAGCTGTGGCCAAGATAAACTACAAAATCAGCCTGAACACAACCAGGAACAGGGAGGAGAGAGGAGTAGTGCTTACAGAAGGAAACTATGCATAATACAACCACCCCACGAACCTCTTCTGGTCATGAGCAAGGCAGGTGGGGGATTGTGCAAACCAGGCTGCCAGTCCAACGTGCAGGTGCCCTCCAGGGTACCCAGAAACTGAGGACGGTAATTGATGGAAAGATTCATTTCCCAACTGCAAGCAGCAATGGTGGCGATTTCTGGGGGTTTAAGACAGACTGAATATCAAAAGCTGAACCCGTGAAAAAGGGATTTAGGACTTCTCCAAACAGCAGGAATAAGCCTGACTTCTAAAGCATTTAGCTGGGGCTTCTGAAGCGTCACCTCGACAGTAATGATGGCAGCCTAACAACCCAAATTCCGTGTCTGTGAGTTCCTGCAGCAGAGACCCTTCTTGCCTCTGTATAAAAGAATCCCAGGCTGTTATATTCTCCACTCACCTACCTCGAAGCAGGTTATTTATCCAAATTGCATCAGCTGTAAGCAGCACTGAAGTTTTAACCCTCTTGGCCACCCAGACTTAAATGAATCAATATACAGTTCTACCTGCTGAATAGTGATGCTGACATTCACCATCTCTTTGGTCTCACAAACCCTGACAAGCCCTGCACAATACTGCAGTGCTCCTAGGTAGCATTTTCTCCCAGCATCATTCTTCTGTGGAGAAAAGAGGACCTCAGCACTGTAGGATGGAAGAAAAGACGCTCTATTGAACATTCTCTTCCCCAAACCGAATCCTTGGCTTTTCACGGCTAGCAGGACAGACGCTGCAAGCCATCATCCCCCCAGAAAGCACAGCCTGGCTTATCGTCTCTGTGCCAGCACCTTACAGCTCTTACTCGACTTTTCACATCTTCCCTAATGAAAATTTGCATCACCTTCCCCAGGAAACAAACGACGAGCTGATTTTCTACTCCAAACCGGAGCAGAAAACAGCGGGTGTTCAGAAAGTAACACGGAGAAACATTAAAGGGACGGCCAGCGCGTCCTCTCTCACACCCTTAAACAGAAACATCGGCGCTTGACTGGGCTTTTTTAACTAAAAAACACCCGATCAATGTAACCGGAGGGAGAGCGCCTCCTGTTTCTACAGCAACCGCGGGCCCGGCGCGGCGATGGCATCCCGGGAGCGGCCGTGGGGGGGGCTCGGCAACAAAAGCCGAGCAAACAGGGGACGGACACGGGCAAACCGAGCCGCGCCCGCCGCCCCGGGCTCCCGCCGCCCCCCGCCCCTGCACCTGTAGCGCATCCCCCGCACTCACCCCAGAGCAGGGTGAGGATGTGCGCCCGCGGCACCAGGCTCAGCGCGTAGACGGCGCCCAGGTGCAGCAGCCCCATGAGCACCACGTTGCGCCAGACGATGGCCTGCC
>NC_031771.1:13737890-13760752 GCF_001522545.3 Parus major | reverse complement strand
TGGAAGCTGGTGCCATCCAAGTGAAAGGTGCCGCTGGCGCTAGGGAGGAGCAGGTGGTGGAGAGGTGGTGGGTAAAGTTTCCTGCCCGGCCGTGACAAGGTGGGCGCCGAAAACAAGCACGCAGGCAGCCAGCGAGCTGTCGGCAGCGCACTCCCGAAGGAAGAGCTGCCACACTTGCTGTTTACTCCGTCCCAGCGCGGATGGAGCGGCGATGCAGAGTTGTTTTAGCGCTCAGGTGCGGTTTCGTGGGGCCGCCCTCCCCTGTGTCCCCCCGTGCTGCCGCCACCTCCCGCTGCCAGCTCTGCGGGGGGAGGAGGGATCCCGGGACACCGGGGATGCCCGGGGGGTGTTGTCAGTGACAATTGACCGGGGGCAGAAGGGTGGCCCGGAGGAGCGGCGGGCGGAAAGCTGCTCGCTGTTAGTGGCGAGGTGCCGCGGGGAAGGAACATCCTGCACAAGCAGCATACAGAGGGTTTAAGTCATGAGGTGGGAACCAGACACTGGTTCCAGATTAAACGTTTGCCTGTGATGCATTTCGTTTGGTGTTGAATGCTCCTGGGAGGACTGGAGGGAAAGAGGGAGCGGCCCAGGAGTGCCAGCAGCCCTCCTCCCTGGCTGGGATCAGATTTTCCACGATTTACAGCTTGCCATGTCCTTGAGCTGCTGAGCCAGGACCGCAGAAGAAGGTGATTTAACTTGCGCTGATGCTTTCTTGCCCTGACCTCCTGCAGGAGCCCAAGGTCAGCTGTGAGTGTGCCTACTACTGATCTAATACCTGATACTCATCTTCCTGTTTGGACTCTGCAATCCAATGCTGGGGGCAGGCAGGAGAGAAGGAGAATGCTTTAATGATTTTTCCACGTCTCGTCTCGGTGCCTGAGAGCAGGAAGAATCCCCCATCCCTCACACAGGAGGGAGGAGGAGCTGCTCCCCAGCTGCTGCTGGGCACACCACACAGAAGGAACCTGCACAGCCCAAGCTCACCTCTGCACACCACAGATAGGATGCCCTGAGTCTTTAAGGCAGGAATGGCAGGGTTCAAGGTGAATGAAATGGGAATGCTACCAGGCAGCAAGGAAGTATGGAGACCCAGGGAGCACATCTCTCTGAAAAGGCAGGATGTAACTGTTCATCCTGACCTGGTTTTGCAGGCTGTTAAAGCATGGCACAGGATAGATGTTAGTCTTGTATGTTCATGCAGATGCAAGTGGCACTGAAGCCTCCCAGCTGCCTTCCACAGACATTCCTGTCACCCTGGCAAGAGGCAAACACAAACAAATTGCCTTGCCAGATCTCCAGCTAATTCCAGTCCCTGATGAACACATCTGTGAAGGTTCCCTCTGCAAGCCTTCAAACACAATACTGTAAGTTTCATACCCCACGTTTATCTCTAGTTCCCAGCAGTTTGCTTACAGAGTAGCAAACACAGCAGGGAAAGCAGGTGAACAAAGATGACATGAAAAATGCTCTGCTGTGGCCACAGGTCTTCTGTGTGTAGGGAGTGCTGATGCTTAGGGTGACACTGTCAGGTAACTTCTGTGAAGGAGAAGTCCTCGTGTCCCTCCCCAAGTGAAGCTGGCTGCATGCAGAGAAAGCTTGGCAAGTGCAGCAGCAAAACTGTAAGGGGGATATTATGTGGGACCCAGCCCTGATGGCTCCAGAGCAGACCCTAATGCTCATGGAGCTGCTGGTCCTCATGGAGGAGCAGGGGAAGCCCAAGGCAGACCAAAGTATCCCCTTTGAGAATGTTGTCACTCCTCAAGAGTGGAGCCCATCACTCTTCCCCTGATCCCAGAAATCACTTGCTTGGGCAAGTCTCAACTCAGTGACAGCATCAGCATTTGTCCCATGATCACTGCAGTGACTGTGGGAAGCAGCATATTTTGGGACATGGTGCTGTGACATCTACATTCTTGAATAAATGTACCTGGCTACATAGATCATAATGTCCAGACTACATGTAGCAGAGAGAGGTCTGGACTTTCAGATTAAAGCCTTGCTAATACTCAGAAATGCAAAGAAAAGATTTTGCAAATCTGGATCTTACTTCCCTTGGTAAAAAAATAATATTGGAAAACATTCAGCGAGCCAGAATTGCCTAGAGAAAAAAACCTGGGGAGCTGCAACCAAAACAGCAACAGAGTTAAAAAGAGATTTTCTCAATAAACATTCCAGGGTTCATATTTTTAAAAGCACAGGATGTGCAAGTCTGGGAAAAAAAAAAAAAAACAAAAAAAACTTGAGTGTAGTTTAGAGATCTGGAAACAACTTGATTTTGTCTGCCGTACCCAATGGTGAATGTAGACGTGCTGAAAATGAGAACTCAAGGCAGTGTTTTGAGAGGAAGGTGACAGCTTCTCTCTTGTCTTCACATCTTGCTTTTGCTGGCAAAAATTCCAGCTGGACTTTTTCCTGTAATGTCTGTCCATTTGCTCGCTGAGTTTGGCCTCCGCTGCTGCAACAATGCCTTTTCTGTGCAGGTAAAAGGGGCAGCTGGCACTGAGCTGTGGTCCAGGGAGTAGTTTTTGTTCCTGTCTTGTGCACTGACTTCAGATGATCTCACTGTGCGGTCTGCCTCACACAGCTCTTGCTCAGACCTCACTGCTGGTGAGAGGGCTGTGCTGCAGACTCCAATCCACTCACAGGAGCAGGCAAGAGTGTGATTTCCCCTGGGACTGAGCCTGGCTGAAAGGCTGCACCAGAGGTTGCTGAACACACTGGCACGGGCTCTGAGTAGTGCTTCAGTGCACCCCACAAGTGAGCACACATCCTCTCAGCCTCGCCAGCGAGAGAGGGCTCATCCATCATCTGCACTGGGGTGTGAAATGCTGCTCTGGACACCGGCCTGGGAATACCTCACTGGCAGATTCCCACTGCTGACAGGGACAGCTGTCTCTGTGCCACAAAGATACTTCTGTGTGGCTGGGAGGAAGGAGGTCATAGGTTACTCTGCCAGCACCACTGAGTGTCAGACAAGCAACGTGAGAACAAAGGACAAAGACATTTTGTGGAGCTTCCTATTCCAGCAGAAAACTTCATGGACTTGCAGGGGTTAAGCACTGCTGCTGGAGTTAGGTACTGCCCCTTGGACAAAGCCTGTTTTCTTTCCTCACTTTGCAGGGAGAAAGGCAGGGGAATGCACTCACACCTGTGGACGGCCCCTGCCTGTTGTGTTCTGTGTGTCAGTGCAAGCGTGGGCAGCAGCAGCTTGTCAGGTTGATGCCTGGGACACCAAAAATCCTTACTGCCAAGTAACATGAGGCCTAGAGGCTCTCTGCCTTACTGGGGTGAGCCAGCCTGGGATGGTCCTCTGGAGCTGAGGCTGCAAAGGGCCTGAAAGCCTTCACATCTTTCATTATAACGAAGGTTTCAGAAAGATCAAAAACTGACCCCTAATGTTGCATAGTTCCAGAATTTATTTGTCCTTGTCCAGTTATTTGACCATACCATTTTCTGCCTTCAGAAAGCCACCCAAAGGAGTTCAGAGGGAGGCTTTTGCCAGGGTTTGAGAGTGGTGTGGCACAGGCAGGCAGGCACACACCAGCTCATCTCCATCCCAAGTGGGTCTCGGCACAGCACTCCTGATGGGCCTGGGCCCAGCAGAGCGTGGCTTAATGAGTGATGTTGCTACAAAGCACATTAGTCTGCTGAGCTAATTAATTACTAACTACACCTCCTGAGGCAACTGAATCAGCAGAGACCATATAATTAAACCCAAGATTGTTTTTGATGTGTTTTAAACATTCTAGAATTCTCTGCCTGGAAGAAAGAAAGAGGGCAGTAATGATGAAAGGTGATGAATGGTTCATGTGAACATTGAGTATCATTTTAATGGTACTCAGTCCTGCCTGCTGCCATCACATTTTAGTGCAGAGCTATTTAACACGTTGTCAACAGTGGCTTTCTTTTATTTTCTTTTCTTTTCTTTCTTTCTTTTCTCTTTTTTTCTTTTCTTTTCTTTCTTTTCTTTTCTTTTCTTTTCTTTTCTTTTCTTTTCTTTTCTTTTCTTTTCTTTTCTTTTCTTTTCTTCTCTTTTCTTCTCTTTTCTTTTCTTTCTTTTCCCATGAAAAATAATGACCCCAAAGCATCCTTCAAATGAACATTTTAAGTAAAGAAGAAAACAAAGTCTTAAACATCAGAGGGACAAGAAATATGTGATCAATTTTGTGGATCGAAGTGCTTCTTGTGTACCTGGCAAAGAATTTGAGCAACAATTTCTCAAGAAGCCTTCTGTGTGCAGTCCAGGTAGGCATGGACTTACTGGGTGAGGTCAGCTGCAGCTGTCTTTTTGGAGTGCTTCATAATAAATCCCCTCTTAATTAGATGCTCTTCTGGATAACTTGTAGCTCTAAAGCTCAGAGGAATTTTAATCAGTTCAGCCTCTTTTGTGTGAAGATTGCATTAAAAGTATCCATACTTCCTTGCTGACTGGCCATTTGGTGATGTATCTGGCTGATCTGCAGGATCGCCAGAGGAAACATGGGAATGATCAACCCAGCAGACAGCAAGTCAAGGCTGGGAGATCACCGGTTTAAGACTGGATGTGCTGAAACTCTTCCTGGTGTCAGGACAGTATTTATTACATTCCTCAGTATTCTCTGGCAATGGCCTTGGCCCTTGTTCAAGGCTGAGCGACTCAGCTCAGCACCAGGCACCTCAACAGGACGCTCAGCATTCCCTGCAGGGGAGGTGCTGTCAGCTGGTGGCAGATGTTTGGCTGCATTTCCCTTTAGCTTTCAGCCGTGCCTGGCTCTATACCTGCTGCTCTGCCTTTGCAATGGGTGCCTCCAAACACTTTGGGGTGTGGAGCCATGTGGGATCACAGGTAGTGGGAGGTAGGAGAGAGAAATACCTGACATAGAACCTCCTTTGTTTCCCCTCTCAAGCATACAGGGGTCTCCAGCCAGGCTAATGACACCGAGGGGCTGGTGCTGCTGAAGCCAAGTACCAGCATGGTGGTGGAGGTGAGGATGAAGCTGAGGGCAGCCTGCAGAACTCTGGGGAGTGGTGCCACTGCTCCGCATGCTGGCTCTGCCATGCTTCCCAAAACATGCCCCCTCCCCTCCACAGCTTTTTGGGGAAACAGCTCTGGCAGTAAGACCCCGTCCCTTGTCTCTCATTAGCCCAGTCAGCCTAGCACATGCTTCCTTCTGGGCAGAAAAAACACGGTTACTTATGCTGTAAACCCACATTCCCAATCTTCATGTTTGGGATCTTTGTGATCCAGAAGGCACAACACAGGAAAAAAACTGATGTAAACTCTGCACAGGCTAGAAAGGCAGCAGCAATTTAATTTCCAACATTCATGCCTAATGCTGACCTTGGACCTCTGCCAGCAAAACCAAATTAAATCTATAACAGAGCTTTACAAGCACAAAAAGGTTTTCACTCAAGTGCTTAACTTGGATGTCCTGCCTGCAGCCAGGCCTCTCTGCAGTACTGCCACTGTTACATCCCCACCTGTTTCCAGAAAATAGGACACAGCTGCATTAACTCTGCCCTTTCCTGCTGGCTCTTTTGCTTGGATGGTGACCACTCAAGTAGCAAGGTACCTCCTCGTGTCAGCTGCCACCAGACAACACCTACACTCCTCAGAATACATCCTTCAATTTCTTTCCATCCCTTCTTATAATTCTGCAGCCTTGGGTGGCTTCAAAGAGCAGCAGCTTGGTTGGTGTTATAAAGGTACAAATCTCTTCTCACTCAGTGAGATCAAAATTAGGCTATTTGGGGCCAAATTATTTTACCAGCACAACTTGGCAAGGCTTCATTGCCTTCTGTAAATGAAGATGGCCGTTTGCATTTATCCCATCAGATGGGTGGCTAATTGCTTGGCATTCCTTGAAGATACGAACAGACGGCAGCATAACTGATAATTCATCTCAGCTGCTCTCAGGAGAGCAGTAGCAGATTTTTGCATCCACTCCTGTTATGCACTCGGGCAGTGCTGTGTTTCTGTCCTGAGCTCCTGACAGTGGCTGAGGTGGAAGAGTTTTCCTTTCAGCAAGGAGATGACTCCATTGCTGAGTGTCGAGGCCATGGTGCCACATCAGGGGACTCTTAGGACACTATCACCTCAAAACCCCTCCTCGTTTCCCTCTTACACCTGTTGGTCTCATTTTAGACCCCTTCATTTTCCAGACCAAACCTACACCTGGCCAGCTCATACAACATTTGTTTTCATGCAACACTGCTCTCTAGTTCCAGTCAACCTGATTGCCTTGTGCTCATCACAAGGGGAACAAGCAAAATTTAATTTCTTCCCATTAAATAAACTCTTCAGTCATGTCCCTGTCATGTGTGCCTTGCTGAGTCCCTTCTCACTTGGCATCCTCTTTGACATGGATGCAAGTCTCATGAAGGTTTGTGTCATTAAACATTCCTTGGCTTTTACAAAGCCGTATCTTACAAAGGAGATATTCCCAGCTAATTACTCTCACATCCTGCTGCTCTTGTTCCCAACTTAAGAGCTTCCAATTTACAGCAGGGCTTTTGCCCACAACCCTGCACCTACTGTAGGGCATGCCCTTCTGCCACCATCACTCTCCCCAGTTGTCACTGCCAGAAACAACCAGCTTCCCAAAATATGAAGCATCTGCCTGTCCTTCACAAGTGCCAGTGCATGCCACCACTCCTGATCCATGTCCAGAGGAACTCCCAAAAACACTCAAGGAGAGCATATGAAAGGCCAGCTCCTCAATTCCTCTAGTACTACCTCCTATCTGCTTGTTTGGGTCCTGAAATATTGAAATTGCTTTTTGTTTTCCTTGCTGAGCAGTGCATCACAGGAAGCACAGGCCAGCACAGCTGCTTTTTACCCTACTGAGTGTTTTTTAAAAAAAAATTGTTTTATTCCTGTTTACCTTTGAATGTGTTCTTTCAAAACTTTTCTACCTTGGATCAAGACACAAAGGTGCTGAATACACTACTCTAAGTACATTTATACAAGAATACTTGTAACACTGCTTAGAAACCTATAACGCAGATCAAAAAACTTACTCCAACTGTTGTTTAAACTCCTGAAATAAGGTAACTCCAAGGTGAAGCCTTGTGTTCACCAATTTGAAAAGCTGATGAAGTACAAAAGTTCTGGAAAGGAAATACAATTGTTTTGCCTAACAAATCTGTTTGAAGTCACAGAAGTCAGCATTGATTTACATCGTTATTGAGATTTCTTGCAGTATGCATTGCCAAATCTACATTCCACAAGCACTGATATTTTAGGTTGTTTTCATGCAAAACAGTTTCTTTTGTTTCCCAAAGCCAGACAGTTCTTCCAACTGCTGATTCTTTGTGCTCTACACAGACCTTTCAGTGATAAAAAGAGGAAAAACAAAAGTATTCTCATGCCCAGGACACAACAGAATGCAGCCCCACTGTACTCGTTCAAGATCTCTCCATTGCACTTCATAAAGACAAATTTTAATAAATTTACATTTATTGAAAATATCACGTTAGCTTTTATTTTGCTCTTTTGCCCCAGTGCACAATTAAGCTATTTAACATGTAAATTGTGATAACAGAACTGCAAGCAGCTTCATAAAATGAAAAACCAAATACACTTGGTAACATGATCAGACTGTTTTTAATCTGATGGATAAGGAACAGTGGGGTGGAAGGGAATAATCTGTTTTAGGGTCCAATGCACAACCTATCTTGTTGTTTCAACACATACATCTGTTATTAAAAGCCACTGTTTAGCAGCGTAACATGCACCTAAAAATTGACAACGTGGGACATCATCCATTAAATATACTATTTGTAGATGAGAATCGTTAGGGATGGGAAAAGGATTAAAATAAGAAGAAAAGCACCAGGGCTCCACAGCCCTTCTAGAACAAAGTACTTTGCAGGGAGAGTGTAATGCCATTTGTCAGCTCTACTGCGCCATGCTGTGAGGACGAGCATTTGGTCCATTTCCCGCATGTCTGCCGCAGAAATGCACTTCTTTGGGAAAGCAACCAGCAGGGCTTTGCAAGTGCAGGGCTACCTCACACCCCCAGCTTATTGGCCTGGGTGAGGACAACCTTCAGGACTGGCATGAAAGCGGAGGTCTCGCTGAAGTTGCTGGTGCTGACGATGTGTGTGTGGATGTTCAGTCCCTCCTGGTAGTTGCGGGTTTCGATGCTCTTCACAATGTTGTGCAGGCCACTAATGATGGTTGGGGAGAGCTGCAAGGAAGGCAAGCAAGGCAGATCAGCACAAAGGGAAAACTAGAAAAAGAGAAATTCTGAGTGCAGTGCTTGGCCCTCAGGAAGGTGCAGCACTTAGTTCCTTTCTTTGGAGATAGCCATCTTCAGAGCCACACCACACTGGGAACAGTCTAACAATAGACTTCAACCAGAATGGACCTTCTCTGAAGTACTGCTATGCCCTGCAAGCCTTTCCTGCCAGCCCCTGGATGCAATTCCCTGGAGTGGGAGACCTGCTGTGACAGACTCTGGGCACCAGAAGAACCTAAGCTGAGCTTTTACACCTTTGGGTGAGGTTAATTGCTCAGCAAACATGGCCTGACAACAAGAGGATTACATCACTCTAATCTTAAGGTACTAAGACATTTAAGCACAGTCCTTTATTTTGCCAAAGGAAGCCTCCTGGAAGGCTTTGGGAAAATTACTAGATCTTCAAAAGTGTTTGCACATCTGCCTTCCAGTGAAGTCAGTGAGCCTGCAACATTGAAATCCCCTGGGTTCTGTTCTGACCCCAGGCTGTGTGTCTCAGTTCCTGCCTGGAGCAGAGAAATGGTGCCTGCTGCAAGGAGCTCTGCTCTTTGGCTCAGCACAGCCTCTGCATAGCACCATAAAACCCATGACATGACCCCAAAACAACACTGTAAAGTCTGCACAGGCATGTGGGACCAAGCACAGTAACTGGCTGTTTTCTAAGAAAGCCATGCAAACTTCCAATAAATGGATTTGAAGCACACTCCCAAAGAAAAAATGAGCACCTGGTACATACTGCAGAAGTAGTACTGCACCAATGAAGTAATTTGCCATATGTGATTGAGGGGTGGGGGGTAGTAAAACAGAACTTACTGTCTGTTCCCTAAGTTTGTCATACAGAAACTCCAGGCGTTTATTTGCATCATCCAGTTTCCTCTTGGTTTGCTGCAAGACAAATAAATACATCAAAGCATGGTGATTTTAAGAACCCCAGACCAATGTGATATCATTGCAAAGAGGTCTATGCAGCACATCAAATTTCTTTCTCAACAACATTTTCCTAACACATAATTGGGATTATTTGTTCTGGACTCTCCTCCCCTGATTTTGCTAGGAAAGACCACATGACTCTAGTTCTCCACATGTAAACATTTAAGTTTTCTACAGAAAATAGAAAACCATAGAGATGCACCCCAAAACCCACTTGTGATTTGCAAACCTCACTGGCATAGCTGATAAGTGACAGAATTCTGAGTTACAGTATGATTTTTTTTCTATGGTTCACTGAAAAAGCATAATGATAACTGGATAAAATTCTTACTGGAATGAAGTATCCAGCAACATTAGTGAGAGCTTAAGGGCACATGCAGATTCTCCAGTTCTAAGTGTGTACAACTCAATCATTATTTATGGCAAATCCTAATTATGTTATTCCTCATGTGATTAGTAAAGCCAGCAGTTTGTCTGTAAGTTTTTAGAGTCAACAGAAAAACTAATAGCCTAACCCAATCTGTCCTTACAGACACTTTGTGCTTCTGTGGCTTTTATAAAGTAAACCACCCACTGATGTGCCTGGAATTATTCTGCCACCAAAGGCTCTTAAAATAAACCCAGTACATTTCACCTGGAGCTGAGCTTCTGGAAAAACCAATTTTTATCCACTTTTTATTATTTTTTAAAACAACATCTAAAATTGTAGATATTACTCCAAAGTAATAAAACAGGAATAAAGCATCAAGGTTACAGTTGCAGGAGCACCAAAAACTGCTCAACTGGCCAACAGCAGTAAAAATGGCATCAATGCACAAGAGCAATGGAATTTCCTCCTAAATCAGTCTGTGCATCAATCCATCTTCACTTAGGATAATTGTCATTTTCCTTGGCAACTGGAAGCATTTCTCTGGATTAAATAATTGCCTGGAGAAAATAAAGCCTGTGGGAATGCTCTAGCTCAAGGGGGAAAACCAACTGCTGGCTGCTTGCTGTGCTAGAAATTAGGGAAAGCTGTTCAGATGGCATAAAGGAGAACACAGCACATGGATCTTGGACCACATGCAGAAAACTCCTCAGCAGCAGTTATGCCATCAAGGAACTGAGATACCTAAGGAAAAGGTACCCCAGGAGGAGCAGGTAAGAAACCCCCAGTTCTTTTGGACTGCCTAACTCTCATATGCATGACCACAGAACATTTGTTTCAAGACCCATGAAAAGGTGCACATGCTATTTTCGTTTTACAGATGGTCAGCTAGGACAGAGAGGAATAAATTGTATCTAGGAAACAGCAAGACATCTCCCCAGCCAAAGCAACTAGGTAGAAGTGCAAACTGGTTGCTCTCCTCGCTCTTTAGTTCCCATTCCCATTTTCCCCTTTAGAATGCAATAGCTGAGCAGTGCCTGTATTTGCTCTGACAATAACTGATGTGTACAGTCAGGGTGGTGTCTCTTGTCTCCGAGGGCTGAAACACTTTCACTGCCTAAGAAAATCAGAGACTTAAGAAGCAAGCAAAATGTGTTGACAGAGCAGAAAAGCAATCCCCAGGTGCAGATATGAGTGGAATGCTTTTGCCTTCATTTTCTGTCTGGGGGAAGGGGCACTTAGAGGAAGAAAAGGTCAAAGGGTTTGCAGAATACACTAGATATACATACAAACACTTACACATATATGAGCTCTACAGCCTTTAAATAAAGGATTTTCAACAATTAAGTGATACTGAACTGACAAGACACAAGTGTGTGCTGCTGACAAAGCAAATTCAGTGCACAAAGTCCTTTGCATGCCACCAGCACCACCTTTTAGCATGTGGCAGGCACAAGCTGAACAGTCAGCACCTGGGCTTTGTGGTGGCATGCTGTTTACTGGCCATCAGAAATAAATGAGAAGCTTTGGGAGGGATAGCTCATTTACAAGGTACTGGCTGCCACGGGAAATGTTTTTCCTATCCAGCTCCAGTGGTTGAGTTAAACTGTTAACCTTCCCTTTGAGATGAGTCTGTTATCAGAAATCACCTACCGGATCTGAGGCAGACAGCAGGCACCTCTGGATGAGAGCTTCAAAGGTAGTCTTCAGAATAAGATGCTCCTCAGGGATGGGCTTCTTGGTGATCTTCTCTGTTGGCAGTGCCTGCACGTGCTAAGCAACAGAGAACAGGTGAGGCTTTTCCAGGTCACTGTGCCCACATGTTGTTTTCAGCTAAACTGAGTGGCATTGTTACCTAGCTTGGCACAACTCCTACTTCTTCCCTGTGGGTGTGTGGAGGTGACTTTACCAGCACCTGCTGTTGCTCCCTCTGGGAAGCTGTGAAAGTTGCAGAAGGAAGCAGCTTGTTGGCCCGTACTGACTATAGGATTAGTGGCATCTAGGTGGAGATTACAGTAGCAAAATGCCAGCACGGTGCAAAGCCAGTGCCTAGGAACTCCACAGTACACTTTGGGCTACAAGAAAAGCCTGGACAACAGGATCCTGTCTGGCAGGCTCTGCTGATGGACACACAAACCCACACGCTGCTGGGGCTACATTACCTGGATGGCATTGCCAATCGGGGCCCCTGGGGCACCCTCCGTGCTGGGTTTGGAAACGGTGGGTGGCATGATGGATGGCCCCAGGGGCTGGGAAGCAGGCTGGAAGCCACCCTGCAGCACCATCTGCCCGGCAGGGAGGTGTGGAGGCTGGAAGCTGGGTGCACTGCTGGGTGGTGCTGGAGCCTGGGGCTGCTGCATCTGAGACTGTGGATCTGCCAGCGGGTTCATGATGGGGGAGGTGATGGGCACTGGGGGCAGGAAATTGTCAGGGACCTGGGGAGAAAAGCAGGGCATTTATATTGGTGTGGCTGCTGCAGGCACAGCACAACACCCAGCTCTTATAGACATCCCAAACCACAGTAACTGGGAGTGCTGCATACAGAAATAACAGGGGCAGACAATTTTGCTCTGGCTAACCAAACCCCTCCCTCTGGCTGCACAGCAAGAAGCGCCTTGGGGCAGCCCAGCCTGCCTCTGGCCACAAGAGCTGAGTACAGCCACCTCAAATCAGAGCCACTCTCCCTCCAAACCAGCACTATTAGAAGAGAAAACTAACCCACACCTACATCTATTCTTACTATTGGGTCATTATATTTAGACTTTTGTGTCTCACTTTCAAGGGTGTATTTTTGTCCAAGCAGTACGTAGGTCACAGCCAGCAACATGCCCCAGTAAAGCTTCTGAAAGCCTTTCAAGTTTCTGGCACACAGGTCTGCACTAAGGCAGATTACCAGGGCATTTCAGATTCATCCTTGAGCATCTGCCAGTCTTTACACAGGGGTGTTTCACAAACATTTGGTAGAGGGAAGAAACAACAAAATGAGCTACTGCTCTCTGCTACACATCATGAAGGAATCAAAACAACAGAAAGGGCTTCCATGGGAATATGCACATTTCTTTGGGTGGGCATGGAAAAAAAAAAGGGATGATTACAGAACCCAAATGAATGGTGCTAGAATTAAGCTAGTGATTTGGGACAAAAAAAAAAAATTCCCAATCCAGCAACAAAGTCAATTATAAAAGAAATGAATCACAGCAATCAACTTTTGAGTGGTGAATAAGTTCTTAGGAGAAAACAGCTGAAAATTATGGCTTGAAATGCCAGACATTTCTTCTATTTTATAATAGTCCATGTGGTGAGTCACTTTGTAATATCCTACACCACCCCTCAGACAGTGGACAGAAGGGAAACAAACATAGAAGCAGAACTGACAGATTTGTTAAATACGCAACAGGGAATGCAACAAACATTCCTCATTTAGAAGGAGCCAACCCGCAAGCCTTGGCTATGGCAGAAATTCTGGCTGTGACACACACAGAAGTAGCAAAAACCCTGTGTGCAGAAGGCTGCTGCTTGAGCTTTCTGCTCCAGCAGTTATTCTAACACTGAGTTCTCTATCCAGCCTCCAAAAGCTTCTTCACCTTGGACTGCAGAGACCAAAAGCCAAAGGGGCAAGGAAGACTTCTGCCTTTGCCTTCACCCAGACCTTATCTTGGCTGCTCTAATGTTTTGTTCTCCCCACAATTTACATGCCCCAGACTAACTCTTGCTTCCCAGGGTCAGAGAGTAGTGGGTAACACTGACTGCTGTGGGGATACTCCAGGCTACAGCAGCACCAGGGGATGAAAAGGCTCACTCTGCTCTGCAAAGTGTTCCTAGTTATCCTGGGCTGCTGCAATTTAAATCCATATTGCAAAACTACATTATCTCCATCATGGAAATTGTCTTACTCTCAACAGATCTCTCAGGGTCAAGTCCTTAATCAGGATAAATTGCTTTCAGCTCCAGCAATGTCAATAATCTATAACAATTTGCACAGCCTCCTCATTTTGCCTAAGTGTCATCTGCAAAACTCTGCTGCTTTACTGCAGATGAAGAGTCAGAAGTATTTGCTTCAAACCACAAACAATGTTGTTATTGACAACCACAACTTCAGCAAAAACCCACCATCTTTTTAGAGGCTTAGACATTTTGAGAGGGATAACAAGTATCAGAGAGACATCAAGGCCATTTCTGCTCATGAGATGCAGCTTGTATTTGTTGCTAACCCTTCTCTTCCCTTCTCCTGACAACAGGTTTCCCAGGAGCAGCTAAAACTATTGTTTTTCAAGTGACCAGCACTCAGTTGTGTTGAGGTAGGACTTCCTAAGGTACCTTCTTCTTCTTGGCAGCTCTGTTGAGGGTGGGAGGGTCATTCCAGCCGTTCTGAGGCCCTGGGACAGAAAGAAAACAGAGACTTTAAGTACCTGGGAAGAGGGCAGTGATGCCTTCTTAAGCTCAGCTGGGCCAGACCCATGTTATGGCTCTACTGGCAGAGCCTGCCCTGACCTGCCTGCTCCTCTGCCCTTCCCTGAGGGCCAGAACATCTCCTGTGCCAGCCTGAGCCTCCCAGCATCCCTGCCATCAGACCCTTTGGGCTCCATGCCCTCTGAGCAAGGCTTGGGATCTTAACCAACTGTTCTCAAGTTAGTAACTTTTTCTTCTCTTGCCGGAAAAAAAGCTTTGAGTAGACATGCCTTTGAGGAGGGCCTACCACGCCCAAAAAAGCTCTGCTACACATACTGTGTATGTGAAGAGAGCTTATCCACGACATTTGTACATCAAGTTCCCCAGCAACACCACACAAAACAACACACAAAAAGAGGCATAAGAGGCCTTAAGCATTTCAGGCCAGGTTCACCCAGTCACCTTGGAAACACAAAAGAGCCATAAACCCAGCTTTTCCCTGCCAGCTACAGCATGGATTTGGGTGCTTTGCATCCCCAAATCAGAGCAGAGCTGCTTGAGCAAGATGGAAAAATCTGGCTTTCTGTACCAGGGGTGATTTGTTTGCAACTGGAAGCACAGAGGATGTCTGAGCAGATTCACTCCAAGCCTGGGATGTTGCTCTGCAGCAAACCCTCTGCTCTCCCAAGAGAGCAAGCCCCTGTTTGCAAGCTGAGATTTGCACCCCAAAGCTCCCATTAGTGCATTAGAAAGAGCTGCCCGTCTCCTCACGGAGCACATGGAATTGGGCCCACAGCATTACATCCAGGCATTACTGCGGCCTCCTGAATAATCAGGGTTTGTTGCACAAAGCCACAAAAAGCCAACAAAACCAAATCCCTGCTCAATGGACTTTTTCACCACAGTGTTTTCACTTAGCAGATGATGAATTTACCTTCGACAGCACAAGTTAACATTACTGCAGAATTTGCTCACTTTATCTGAAATTTCATTTGCTCCCGGGCTTTTGTCAAGCAAGTTCCACATCCAGAGCATGTTAAAGGGGTAAATGAAAAACTATTTAAAACCCCTTTCACATCTGCTTTCTCTTTAACCAAAGGCAGTGCCATCTCCTGGCAGCCTCCTCTATTCCTCCCTATCCAGAAAATCCCAGAGTATTTCAGATACAGGGAGTCCAACTGATAGGAGTAGCATATTAAGAAAATCTCCCAGACTCTTACTGTTGTTAATTTCCTGGAACAATTTGCATTAAAAAAAAGGAAAATATTTTAAAATAATTTGTTTCTGTGGTTAAAAACTCCAGATATATTGTTATTGGTTTCAATTAAGGAATTAAAAAATTATTTGATTAAAGTCTAATTGGCAAACAGCATCACACTTAATGTTCTCTAAAGAACATTTGCATAATTGATGTCCGTTCAATTAATTTCATGTAGTGGCTGTAATTATTTTCAGATTAGGTGGTACCTAGTTCACCTGCGAAGGGAGAGGCCTGGTCTTGAGATGGAAGACTTTCTGCAGACAAAATGCAAAGATAACTAAAAAAAAAATTTTTCTTCAAAAATAGTAAAGAAGTTGGTCTTTAATTTGACCAGCAATTTAGTTTCACAACATGCATCAGCAGAAAAAAAACACCTAACCTAATTACAACGCCAACTTGGAGACAAGTCATTTGTTCAACCCACCCCCATAGAATTGCTTTTGTCCACCTTCCCCCAAAACAAGCCTGTTGCTCTTTCCATGCAGTAAATCAGTATTTGTAGCTGTTTATAGCAAACATTGCAGCGTTCAGGCTCGTTTTCTTATCTCTTCTGGTGGTTCCATTTTCTATTCCAGTGCAGCTGACAGACCATTACTCTTAGTCACAATCTTCTCAACACCTTTTTACCATTCCAGAAAGCTTTTCAAGAGATGCTTGAAGTATCTGACCTTAAGGTGGATCTCCCCAAGTGTTTTCTCAAACCAAGGCACACTCTCAACTGCATGCAGCCCAGCAACCCAAGTATGTCTGCACATCAACTTCACAGTCACACAAAAAAGACACACTGCCTGCTCAGACTGAGCAACAAACCCAAATGGCAAAATGTAGCCAATAAAGCCCTCCCCATTCCAAAGAGGAAAGGGGCTGTGGGGATAACTCCTGTCCCTGGGGTTGGCCTGCTCATAACTTCTGGTGTAAACCCTGCCTTTAGCTCAGGATTGGTCTATTGCATTTTCAAACAAGATTCAAGATGCTGAAAATTAGAACTCCCTTGAAAGCAGGTTCCATCACAAAACAACGTGAGAGGGGTTGAAAATAAAATTAAATGTGGGCTTTTCTTGCTTATAGAAGCTTTAAGCACAGCTTAACATACTGATGTTATGTGCCTCTGCAAAGAACCAGAAAATATTTACAGAACTCTTCCTTTTTACATGCATCTTTAAATCCAAGCCAGTTCAAAGGTCAGGTGCTTTTCAAGAGTTCAGATTTGAGATACTTTTTCCTTCCTCCTGCCTTTAAATGAGTCACAACTGCATAGTGAAGCGTGATGTTCCCAGGTAAGATCATCACCACGCACAAAAGCACACCACTGCCAGCATCAGCACCACTGCACCAGAACACTCCGAGTTACAGGTGAGATCTACTCCTGGCTGTGCATCTCAATGGTTCTACAAGACCTCATGCCAAGGCATCCCCCACTAGGCAGTGCAGCTGCTCAGAAAATGTGGTTAAGCATATTAAGCATGTACTTTGTCATTGCTGCACTTAGAAAACAAGGATTTCTTCGTTCTTGTCGGTATGCTTTCTGAAAGGTGTAATCTAAACACTGGAAGAAAACAGAGTGTGCTCTTCAGACACAATTTATCTTTTTGCCATCGTTCTCCAGCTGCAATCATCACTTGTGTGTATGCATGAGTCATCCTGGACTCAGCACCTCACCATGCCCTGCAGTCACCTCTGCATTTCAGCCTAAGGCTGCAGAAATCAGAGAGGATGCCCAAGTTGGGGTTCCTAAAGGTCTGACACTTTGTTCTGGCTACTCTGCTCACCATAGCTGCTGGGAAGAACAGAAGCAGCATTGATAGTTCTCAGAAAGTTTGATAAAAAACCTAATATGAAAAACTTTTAGCTCTGAAAAGAGCTTCACCCACTCTGAGGATGCCATGTGGACTATGTCATGTCACTGCAAGAAACTTAGCACATAGCAGATCTGAAGTACCTGCCAGTGATGCAATTGAGTAGTAAAACGGATAAGAAAGAACAATTTTCTTGTTCCTTGCATTTACTTGGAGGTGCAAAAGCTATGCTGTTGGCATTATAATGTGTTGCTTGACATCCCAGGCCCAGAACCCTATCCAACAACTCTCCCTCAGTCCAATTCAATAATTCCTCTGGCTTAGAGATTCAAATTTGACGTGCCCTGTTATGTAGGGTCAGGAGAGGTCACAGTACAGAACCTCCAAAACCAGAAAGGACACCAAATCCGGCTGCATGGTGGATGGAAAATGCCTTTTCTCCCCTTGCAACTCTGGCAAGTCCTCTGGAGTCCTACACCAGTCCTGTTTTTTGACGTAGCAAAACACCATTTTTCCCCCAAACACAAGGGGGTATGTAAGTTGCCAGCCTTGAGGACACCAACAGGAGCACCTACCCATAGGATTTATGCTGCCAAAGGCAAAATGCCTTTTCTGCACTGCATCACACACCTAACAGAGTTTTAAAATAGGAGAGGGAATGATAGTGGGCACACTAGGGGCTGTCAGCAGAGCAGACATCCCCAAAACACTCCTCAAACCTTGCCCAGTGTTCCCTATACCCTCTGCTTCCCAGATCTGCTCCTTGACCCTTTAGCTGGACCACCTGGATGCGAAGGATGTTCATGAGCAGGTTTAGAAAAGGACTGCTGTCTTCCTGCACTGTCTGACATGCAAAGCTGCTGTTTCACAGGCTGCTAAGTAAAGGGACAGGTTTGTTAGGGCAGGCAAGGTCACTATCCCACAGCAGTGACACCCAGGCAGTCACAAGCAGACATGGAGCCCCACCTCAGCAAGTGCTCTCTCACCAAGCATGCTCCAACGTGCTCCAAAGTGTCAGCCACACACACATGCTTTTAACTGACATTCAGGGAAGAGACATTTAAAAGCATTTCTAAATCACTTCTCATTATCTTTTAAGGCATTTGCAGCCACAGTAAATCCCATCACAGTAAGAGGTTAGGGACAAAAAAATGAAAAAGAGCTGATGCCACGGGAAATGCTGTTTGAATTAAATATGCTGCCAATCCCGGGCTTAAAAGGCTGCTCAAGAACCAGGGACATGGACAAATCACATCTGCAAAATCATTCAGCAGGAAGAACTGGGATCATCTTGTCTGCAGCGATTAGGAAACCTTGCTCATTTTTGTACTTTGCTCTCCAGTCACAGCGCAGGCTCTGACACCAATGTTAAAATTGAGCCATGAGCCATGCAAGGCATACAACAGCCTCATAACAAGCCTGTTGTAGCATCCTGTCTTGGGCAAGACAAAAGCTTTGTGACTGTGGCAAGGCCTGGCTCACCAGAGAAAGGTGACTGTTCATGCTGCTTAGTGCACTGTTGCACTATATTGGGAACGGTGAGAAGCATGACAAGACTCTCTTAGCTGCACTGCTCAAGAGAGAAAAGTTTATTATTCTTGATCTTCATTTATAGACAGGTTTGAGAAGGTCTGAGAGGTAAAACTCTCAGTGGTCATCAAAGCAACACATCACCATCATTGGTTAATTGGAACAGCACCCCTTGGCTGTTTCTTACAAGTAAACAACAAGGATTCTAAACAACACCTGCAAAGATTGCTGTCCTTTACCAAGGACTCTTTGGATTTTTCATTATGCTTTCTCAGGCCAGAGTGAGAAGCTTGTGTGACTTAGTTTCACACAGACTGTGTTCCCTGCTTAACTTTTGCATTTGGCATCCACAGTGCACCAACACAGCCCTATCACAGATGCACAGGGGTGATGATGTGGTTTAGAAATGCTTTGAACTGATCTCTACTCAAAAGCAAACTTTTTACAGCGCATTCACAAGGAAAAAAGTGCATATTTAACAGAGTGGGTGAAGACCAAACCCCTCCCTCCTCCTCCCTGCCTGCCCCCCTGTCCAAGCGCAGACCTGTTCTCTGGGATGCAGGAAGGTCACTGGTTGCAGGCAGAGTACCTGTTGGTCCAGTAGGTAATGCATAAGCCACAGAAGTTGCTGGAGGTCCTGGCCTGCCATGCTGAAAGGTGCCAGAAGGAGGAACAGGGAAGGAAGAGACGGGATTCAGGCTGGTTGGGGAGGGTTGAGGCTGCCCGGGGTACAGCGGGGAGGGCATGGAGTGGGCAGGGGCAGAGGGCAGGTAGGAAGGGGCGGTGTTAGGGGCAGGGCTGGGGTAAGAGGCTGAAGCAGGGGCAGCAATAGGCTGCTGAGGCTGATAGAGAGCTGGTCCCCCTGTTCCAGAGGAGTACTGCTGTGTGGCCTGATACGCTACAAACAGGGAGAAAAAACAGTCAGTCAGTGAGATCATAACAGAGCAGCGGGTTTCATCTCCCTCTGCTTCCTTCTTCCCTTGACTCTCCTCTCTTCATGCCCCTACCCACTGAAACCACTTACCTGCCCAGCCAAATCCTGGCTCCCACAACTCTGCCTGCACTTGTAGGGCTGCTCAAATCCCCAGCCTGTCACTGGGAGCAGGGAGGCACAGAGAGGATGACCTTGGCTCAAAGGACTGCTGGTCTCCCACACACACCCTCCAGCCCAGAGCCACCACACTGCTTGGGGTGGGGCTGGGACACATGGACACTGCTCTCTTCTGGACCACTGCAATCCTCACAGGGACTCTCAGAGAAAGGAAAGTCCTGTCCCAGGTTTTCACAAAGGGAAAACTTAGGCCAAGGAAATGAATACAGACTCTGGAAGGGAATCTAAGCTCACAGGCTTTCTTTCTTTCACTGTGGGCCCTGCAGTCCAATTTCACTGCATCTGCCCATCTGTGGCCATTTTTCCTCCCTCATAGAGTACTGCAAGTACTGCTTTCAGTCTCTGCTTTGAGTGAGACAGGGCTCTGCCCCCTTCTTCACTCACTTCTACTGCTGCCCTCATTTCCTCATCCCCTCATCCATTTCCATGGAGCTGCAATGAGAAATGGATGGCCCAACTGCACACAGATGAGCTGTGTCTCTCCTTACCAGGCCTGTGCTGCTTTCCCAAGACTCAGACTTTGGAGTTTCTGACCCTAGCACACCCTTGGGCAAGGCCAGCTGAGGAGTGAGTCTGAGAGCTGTGGGTAGACACCTCAGCAGAGGAGGAATGTTTGACAAGAGGGTTTCTGATGGCTGGACCCCACCGAGAAATGACAACGATCAGATGTCACCTCACCTTTCTGTCCACCCCACAAGAACTGTGGAACTGGCTTGCTCTGGATGCTCTCAACCACAAGGAGGGGACTGGTTATCCCTGAGTTAATGCTGGCCCACCTGGGTGGGAGGGAGAGGGGGAAGCTGCTGTTACTCACTCTGTGGGTACGCTGGCCGCGTTCCTGCTTGCGAGTACATGCTGTAGTTGGAAGATGTGGCTTGCTGTGGTGGCATGCTGGGGCCAACAGCACCTGGCATAATAAACCCTGGAGGAGGTGGGTTGTCTCCCTGTCAAAAAAAGATTACAGGAAAAATGGTTGGGAGAAACAGTATTTAATGGGTAATGGTAATGCAGTGCTGAAGAACTGCAACAAAATGATGAGTTCAAGTTTCAAGGCCTGAAACCACATTCCCTGGAAGAGGGGAATCACCAGCACAGGGGCAAATGCCTCCAACCACCCTAGTGCCTTAGGGTGCCCAGCACAGCACCAAAAGCACAGCTGGATGTGCAGTGACTTCAGCAGCAAGCAGAGCAGCACACACCTGCCTGCACAAGGAAGAGCTCCCTGCCAGGGCTGCCTGGTGTTCAGGCTGCCTGAGAGCACCCTGCCATCTTTCAACTGAATTTAAATGATAACTCTGAAGCTTCTAATCTCCATAGAAAAGGGGGAAAGAAAAAATCATACTTCAAATATTCCAGTGTGGGGCAAGGGCTGGGGAGACTCAGGTCACACTGAGCTCCCACTCAAGACTTTCTAGCCCAGCGAGTCATCTGGGCATTGGTGAAAAAAAAGTAAGGAGATGCAGAGGAGTAAAACCAGAGCACACATGGGAGCTGCTCCTTCCATCTATCTGTACCAGACTGTACCAAGAACACAGATTACACCAGGGGACATACTGGGGTGGAGCAGAGGCTCAGAGAGGAATAATGAAGGTTATACCTGTGTGTCAGAGGGACAGCCTGCAGGAGGATGGCTGGGAAGGGCAGTAGGAGTTTTGTTACTCCAGGTAGTGACAGTAGGGGCAATTCTAACCTGAATTGAACAAAGAAATACCAATCATGGAAAACAAAACAATAAAAAAGTCTAAAGGGTTTCACAAAACAAGATGCAAAGAAGTGAATGCAAGAAGGTTTGCATGCTGGCACTTGTAACAGCCATAAAATCTCAGAGGAAGAAGGGAATTGCATTCAAGACAGACAAAAATCACTGTGCACTGGAGCCAAAGTGAATTGCAGAGTGAGGAAGAAGCACAGTGGAGTTGCAGCTGCAGCAGGCTGTGGAGCAAGAGCAGTGTTATGTGTGTGCCAGTCAGCCAGGTTTCCATCTTTCAACACATTTTCCTACTGCAGAAGTCCCCCCATAACTGGTCCATGACAGTGAGCATCACTAACTACAGCTGCAAGCCCCAGGTTCCATGTTAACTTCAAACATATGCCTCACACAAAAGGAGCTGTTTAAATTGAGCTTCAGATGAATTTTAAAAGGTTAAAATATTATTTAAAAAGGTTAAAAACTGATATTCAGCTCCTGCACATGCACAAATACACATCTTAATGGTAATTGCTTCCCAGCCAGTCTCCCGTAGCTCCTTTCCTCCTTCTTTGGCACTCCAAACAGCTTCAATTCCATACAACCACTCCTACCTTTCTGATGGGACAGAAATCACAAACTTCCAGTGCCTGTGACATTCCTGAGCAAGGAGTGGGCATGCTGCCCAACAGCAGGACATGCGGCTGGGGTTCAAGGATATAAGCAGAGGGAAAGCTGTGACCCTGCAGCCCTGGCTGGCTCAGCTGGCTTCAGTCCATGTGTCTCTAACCCCACACAGTGCTAAGCTAATGGTGCAGTCAGCTGCACAACAGCCACTGCTAATGCCTGCATAACTCATCACCTGAGTATCTAAAAGACTTTTTCATCCTCTTTCACGCCTGGTTTATTCAGATGAAAAGGAGGGTTCAACAAAACTGTGCTGAAAGGAATCCAGGTGTTAAGAACATGTTCCCATTTGGGACAGCAGTTAAACAAAGGCTGCCTCAAGCTTGAAAAAGTCCTACATACACTCTTTCTTAAAAGGAAGTCAAACAAAGCAAGTACCCTAAGACTCAAACGTGTCATTTCTCTCCGTTCTGGTTCATCAGCTGGAACCTTTCTGACTGACACCTGTCCCCTTCAAGCCCTTCCTGCTGAGGATAAACTCCCTGAAAAGCCAGCAATATAGGGTGTTTTAACTCCCAGTGAACTCATGGGGTTGTGATACACCCAGCCTTTAATTAATAAGCAGGGCTTGCTGAAATAATTGCTTGAGGCATTCTGGAAACAGTGGAAGAGGGAACTCTGGTTTAAAAAAGCCTTCCTCATATCTCAACATCTAGAGGAGAGCTGATATTCTCCAGAGCCAAAGAGGAAATACACAGCTTTGCTTCTCAGGACAACTCATTGGTTACAAGGAAGAAGGCCAAAGACAGACAGCAGAGTAGACTTGATTATTAATGATGATGCATTTAAAATCATATGCAATGGGGTTAGCAAGGTAAATCCTCTATGAAGGCTTTGTCCCTTCTGAAATCTACCTTGCTAACACCTTGGAGAGAAGGCAAA
>NC_031771.1:13713077-13737775 GCF_001522545.3 Parus major | reverse complement strand
GTGCTTGGGGCAGCACAGACAAGAGACACCTCTGCTTGTGCCAACCTCTGCATAAGGAGAACACTCACAGCTCCAACCCAGCTCTGCTCTCAGAAAAGCCCAGCCCAGAGCACCTTTAAAGGGGGGCCAGATGAGCTGCAGTGCTGGGCTGGGGGACTAGAGACCTGGCAGTGCTCTCTAAGCACACACACAGCCAGGGCTGTCCAACACACCACACTGCCCTGATGGCCAGTGTGTTCTCATGACAGTGCAGTGTCATCCTCAGCTTAGAGGTAAAACCAGGGAATCTTCCTCCCCCATTTCTCCTCTTCCTCTGTGCACAGCTCCCTTATTAGTCCCATACTCACCAGGTCTTATAGCACAGCTTACTCTCAGCCTTCCCCACCAGCCCATGCCCCCTTGCATCTGGCTGGGAAGGTGTTTTCACAGCAGGCTGTACCCACAGCTGCAGAAAAGTGCCCTCAGTTTGCTACTGCCACTGCTCAGCAATTTCAGCAGCCAAAATCAGAGCTAGGGGTGGGAATAATCTGCCCCAGAGGAGGCTGGTGAGCAGCATGAGCAAGCCCCAAGGCCTGCAGGGATGGGACAACAACATGGACTGTGAGAGGAAGCACAGAGAACTCCTGCAGTGCTCTCCCACAGCTATTCTTGGCACTGAAGCACATTTTCAAACAAAGGAGGGAAACGCCTAGTCTTCAGAAGCAGGCTACTTGACAAGGTGATTAAGGGATGTTTCCAGATGAGGAATAAAGGAGGCATCTGTACTGACTGAAAGGAAGCACCAGTGACCTTCAGCACAAGGCTCTCAGTAGAGGTTTGTCACACAGCCTCAGACCAAAAGAAAGGGAAAAAATTATTACATCCATCACTCTGCAGAACTCAAGCACCATGTCCCTCCCTTATTGCCAAAGCCCATTTACCTGCTGGTAATACTGCTGGGCTGGAGGCTGGGGTGCCTGCATCCGTCCAGGCACAGGGCCAGCTCGTCCTTTGGGCACGTGCTCTCTCTCATACTGTCCCTTGAGGCCATCCTGTCCCGCTGGGAGCTCCCCCTGGGCTCTGCAAAGCCTGTCCCGTAGCTGTACGATGTTTGGCTGCAATCAGAAAAGGACAGTGAAGGGAGGTAAAATGCACTGCCTGGCACCCAGTGCATCACACCAAAAGCCCGAGTGGCCACTCACTGCTTTATTACATTGGAATAAGACTTTTCTGCATGAGACATGAGGCCATTGGAACTGCCTTACCTCATTCCCAAACCAGCCTGACTACAAGTATCAGCTGATGGAAGATGGGAAATCAGAAGAGAACAACCAAATATTGATGTAATTTCATTTGCCATGTCTGGCTTGCAGGAGGGACACCCTTTGACAGTGACTGGCTGCAGGCACAAGGGTGTGAAACAAGAGGGAGCAGAAGTCTGTGCACATCTGCCAGCTCAGCAAGGCCAGCGCAGGGAGAGGGGAACAGCCTGACTCACATTCCAAGGTGCACATCAAGTGGCAGTCCTGATGCCAAACTGCACCATGCAGAGACCTGTTCACAGGCAGAGAGGGAGCAAAGAGCCTGAAGGCCCCATACCTGGTTGGTGTTGGCAGGGAGGAAGGTCAGTGCTGCAGCCAGGCTTCCCTGAGCAGCCAGGAGGTTGGCATACTGGCTCATCTTCTCGGCCAAGAGGGCGCCCATGGCATTCGGGTCCACAGCCTGTGTGAGCTGCACGGCTTTGCGCAGGATCACGACCTTCTCTATTAAATCCTGAAAGACCAGGAGTGGAAAAACTCACCCACAAGTGAGAACAACAAAGTGAAGTAGGCCCTGGCTAAAGACTTTCCCAGGCAGGACCCCTCTCACCCAGTGGGGAGCCCAAGCCAAGTGCAGGTTTCCCCAACAGCCACAGCTGCACCAAAGGCACGGCTGTTCCCAGAGGATGGAACTGCAACCACCCACTAAGCAGCTTCTAACAGCAGAGCCAGCAGAGCTCAAAAGAACTGCTCTTATTAAACAGGATTTCAGGGCCCTATCAGCACTCAGCATGTCCACCAAGTGGATGGCTTCATAAAATTATCTGGTGACAGCCTCAGTGCAAGCAGACAACATCACCTGTCACCACTAGTAGTGCCACGCTGCTGCATGTTCACAGGGTTTTAGTAAGTCAGCTCTCATCCATCTTAAAAGGATATAAAAACTCCCTTGGAAGAGTTGCCTGTCATTTTCTGATTGTTACAACAAAATGGTTGTTGCAATGCGTTTTTGTCCCTAATAGTCTGCTCTGTTTCCCCCCTGCTTTGTGGGTTTAGCCTAAGCTATACACCCACCTCTAGCTGTCCATCTTCCCTAAGAACTATCCCTTGTTACAGAATGTTCTCTGTTCCTCCCTTTCTGAGTTGCCAATCCCACCTTGTCCCAGCTCCCTGCCTTGGAAAGCCCCTAATATTGGAAGCCCCATTGGTTTGTTTGATCTGTTCCCCTCCCGCTGTGCTCCCCATTGGTTTGTATATTGTGAATCCCACCCTGTGATCCTCCCCTGTGTTTTCCCTATTGGTTAAAGATTGTACCCTCCTCCCCCGAGACCTCCCCGGTACATAAGCTCCTGCTCAACCAGTTTGTCTTTCATCCCTGGACCCTTCCATGGAATAAACCCCTTTTGGAAACCAGACAAAAGACCTCTCCCTTGTCCTTGTCCCTTGACAGCCTGTGCCATAGAGCTTTAAGCCCTCCAGATGTATCCCAGATTGCGCTGCTTTCTGGGAACAGCCCGCTCTTGGCTCAGTGCCGGGAGCTGGCTGGGGAAAATCGGGAACCGCATCAAATGGTTTTCCTGATATTCACCAGAAACACTCTATCTTGCCTTTCTTGCACATACCCCAACACCTGAGCTCGTCTTGATTGGGTTTCCTTATAGCCCTAAATTATTTTCTGCTCCATTTTCTTACTGTATTTATACTGAAGGATACTACAAATATTCATTTGCCAAAATTAAAGACCTTTTTGAAATATAACAAGAGATTTAGTAAGAGCGTACCACATAAAAGATTTCAAACATTACATTAACTAATAAAGATTGTTTTCAAACCATTTGTTTTTCCCTACAAATCAGCACTTCCATAAAGGCAAGTGAAAAAAACCCCAAACCAACAACTTCTATTGCCACTATCATAGTAAACAAGCCACCTAATTAGGACTTCAACATTTTCCAATTTTACCGCCCGAGAGACCAAAGCCATGCAATCAAAATCCAAATTCAAACTGAAGGTAAATCTGTAAATAAAGCCCTCAAAATCAAATTATTTTGGTAATTCAGAGAGTTAATGACGTGAAGCAAAACTCAGATACACATCAGTTCCTTCAATTAACAAAACAAGAGTCTCACAGCATAGTCAAGTAAGTACTTTCCAAAACTGGCTCTTCAAAGGTCTTTAACAGATGGAAGAAACTAACACTGTTTTATAAAATAAATTATTCCATTACTGCTTCATTCCACTCATCAACCCTATTCCTCCAAGATACCTGCTATAAGCAATCTATTTCACTGCTGGAAAACAAGCTTTATATATGCAAACCCCTAGAGATGAGGGAGAAGAGGGTTCTCATGAGAACCTTCCTACAACTGTCTCTCCAGATTTAAATCAAATTCTATTGATTTCCTCTCCTGAACTTCCAAAAGTAGAAAAGTACAAGTATTTCCTAACCACAAAAGATGCAAGCAGTGAAAGATCCTTCCTTTACCAAAACCCTAAGTACTACAATTATTTTACACAAGAAGTGTATTAGTACCACTACCCAAAGAACAAGGCAAGCACAAGAGCCACTGTACTTCCCAACACATTTTTCAGTATCATATTTGTGTGTTATCTTTCCAGAAAGGAAAGGCTTGAATAGTGATGTACATCACACAGCAAAGCTCTACACCAGATACTCTGATTTAAGAGCCAAATGACTGCAGTCTGTTACTTCCAACATCTTAAAATAATTACCAACCTGAAGGGACAAAGGGCTGTTTCCATCCTGAACTTTGGTCCAACAAGCAACAAGTTTATCCACATTGCCAGCACAGATGTAACAGAGGCAAGCTTGTGTCTGGAGAATGCTGTCTCCCTCATTCTCCAGCCTGCTGCCCAGGAGATCTAGATATAACAAGAACAAAGATGATGGTAAATCACTCTGGGTATGCCTCCTGAACAATGCTGAAGCTGGGGAAGCAACTGGCCAAGGAACAAGCCATGATACTGCTCTGGAACTATCCAGTCTGTGAAGTGTCCTTACCACAAAGGGCTGTAAACTCATCTGGCCTGGCATAAGTGAGCACAGCAGCCAAAGCCTCTCTCCAATTCTGCAGGTCACAAGACTCCACAATCTCTTTCCAGTTCTTTGTTACAACTGCAGTGATAAGCTAGAGCAGGAGAGAGACCACAGTTAGGATCTTGGTAGGATTTCCCCTGTATAATATACAGGATAATTTGGGTCTGTTCCAGTGTACCCATCCCCACTGTATCCAGGGTTATGATTGAACTGCAGCGCAGTACCTACAGTACAAGAACACATTTTACTCAAAAAGAAAAAAAAATAAATCACAAAACAAGCTGAGAGAACAGGCAGAGGCAAATTATTCTTGCTACAAAATGTACAAGAAAAGAATACACAAATCTCCACAAGCTGTTGCAAATGGTTTTCAGCACTATTTTTGCAGACAAAGATAACCTACCAAGTATTTAGCTATAAAGTCTTCTACACAATTCCCAGGGAGAGGCATGGATTTTGCTTGTTAAACTGTTTCATTTGGCTTTAAGCTTTTGGTCTCAAGCTGACCAGCGAGGGGCAATTGAAAAGGCAGCATAAAGGAAGCAGCAAGTTGGCAGCAACATCAACCTGAGCTGTCTGTAGTATCCCTACCCTCCCACCCACCCAGACTGCCTCTGCACAGCCCTCAGAATGAAATTCCAGTTTCATCCTTCTAAAACTCTGCCTCCAGTTATTTTGCTTTGGACAAAAGACAGACTTGGCAGCTGTGCTGCTCTGTAGTGAACAAAGCCCTTCTCATGCCAAGACTTCAAGCTCAGAATCAGCTGAACAAGCAGTATGTGTGCAGTTTGGGACCAGAAGAGAAAAAAACCACACCTGAACAACAAATGCAAGATCCTAGCTACAAGGTCAGTGTTTGCCTGACAGCATAGGCACAGATAACTGGTCAGCTCTTCATAAAAACACCTTTTCCCAAAGGATGAACTACAGTGAAGAAATTTCTCTAAAAGCTGCCACCCTTGCTAAACCAATTATTCTTTTAAAGCCATTCCTTGTGTTTCAACCTCCTGTCACTACTTTCCCATCTTGGTAGTAAAAAAGAAAGATTTGCACAAGCACCATCAGCAACCTCTAGCACTGCAAATAGCTGAAAATAACAATAACCAGCTGGCCATAACATGCTGTCTCCTAGACAAAGGGTGATTAATCTACCCTGGGCATACTTTGCTCTTTCTTCTGTGCAAGCAGTAAAAACAAAGCATCAGCAAAATCTGTGAAGACTGATCATGGGCAGAAATCAACGTCATGCTGCTGGCCCTGAGCATGGGTCACATGTGAAAAATGTGACAGAACAGCAGACTGAAATGTGCCCTGCTTAAGGTATTTGTCTTTATTGTTGAGAATCTATTTGTGTATATCCAACTCAGAGACACTGGAGCTGGGATAAAGAATACTCTTGTGTACTGACATTCAGGTGGTGTGCCTCTTCTCCCCTCATCAAGGCATTAAAAAAGAGTAACAGAAATCCTGCTCCAAGATCTTACCGACTTGAACACTTACTAACATCTGCCAGAAATAAATCTATAAAATGGCAGGAAAAAATTTAAGGTGAAAAAGGGAGTTGCCGAAGGCATATGTATGTTACTTCTGACCTGAAAACACATACCCTGGTAATTTTGCTCCTCATCTTGGCGAAGTACTTCTCCTGTGTGCGGGAGAGCAGCTCCTGCCCGCCGGCGATGGCCAGGATGATGGCATCAGCCATGCGGTTGTCGTGCAGGCACAGATCCACTGCACTTTCAAAGTTCCCTGTCAGCAGAGCCTGTGTGATCAGCCCATCCACATCTGCAACGAGATAGGGGTGCACTTCCAAATGCTGCCACAAAAGCCACTGAGAGATGCAGCAGCAGGTGACACTGTCTGACTACAACACTGGCGCAGCTGTCAGCAAACCAGCCCACTCCCAGCCAAGTACTTACAAGGGTGCTCACCTTCACCTCCAGCCTCAAACACACAAGGGCACAGCCATGCCACAGGGGCACTGTCAAGCATTACTTACCTCATGACAGAGTGAGTTCCTAGAAGTCTAAATGGCCCCTAAAACAACTACCTGAATAGTGCCATAAAAAGTCAAACCTTGACAGGGGTCAGTGGCTTCTGTGTTACATAAGATCCCCTGGGAGTTTCTGTATAAACAGCACTTCATGCCTGACCAAGCATGTCTTCTTTTGTATCAGAAATCACTCAGAGCAGCTGCATGTCAGCAATGGGGTACACAACTGCTGTATAACTTCCTTCCTTCCTTGAAAAAGCTGTATTTTCAAGTGCCTTGAGGTTGTGTGAGAATGCTGTTACAGGCAAGTAATTACAGTCCTTCACAATCTGTGCAGAATTTGCCTGGAACACCAGCATCAACACCAGAACTTACAAATAACAGTACATTCAGTGAAATCAATATCAAGGGTTTTTTGTACCTCCACTGACAGAAATGTTAAATGTTGTCTTTGCAGATCCCAAATCTTCAGTTTCTTTTTTATGGTCCTTCAGCATCTAAGAGAAAGGAAAAGCATAATTTCTGAGACTACGTAAACACTTGGAAAATACACACATTTTAAAACCATATGCCTCTTGCACTGCAATTTAAATTTAGAACTTCAGACTACCTCAGAGACCATTATCTTAGAAGGGAAGGTTATCCCTGTGCGCCAGTTTGGGCAGAGGTAAAGTTACTTTTCTCCCAGTAGCCAGTATGAGGCTGGTGTGATTTGTCCTGGAAACAGTGTTGATAATACAGAGGTGTTGTCACTTTTGCTGAGCAGCACTTCCACAGCACCAAGGCCTCTCCTACTTCTCCTACTGCACCTCCAGTTAGGAAGTGGGGAGTGCATGGGAAGTTGGGATGAGACACAACAAGAACAGCTGACCCCAAACTGACCCAAACAGGGATATTCCAGGCTGTATAACATCATGCTCAGCATAATATAAAACTGGAGGAAAAAGAAAGAGGGGGATGATTTTGAAAGAGGGGCGTTTGTGTTCCTAAGTCACTGTTACATGTGATGGGCCTCAGCTTTCTTAGGGATAAAAATCTGCCTGTTCATGGGAAACAGTGAATTAATTTGTTGTTTTTTTTGTTTTACCAATTAAACTTCCTTTATCTCACAAGTACCAGCAGCCAGGCACCTGCACCCTGGGTACCAACTTGCATCTGTACCCATATGCACACAACCCCTCCGAGCAAAGCTACAGCTACAATGAGAAAATCTGAAGCCTTTTCTCTCCTTCTGTGTCAGCTTTACCCCTACCAAGAACAGTCCATTATTAATGCTACATAGGTTCCACTCTGCTACACTTTGTATTTTAGCTCATCCTTGAAACCCTCTGCACTAGACATACACCCCAGTTTAATTGAGTGAATTACACATGAACACAAGCTTAATTTTCAACAGAGAACTCCAATGCAGCACTCTGTACAGGAGTGCTCAGCAGACAGAGGCTGCTTTTTTTATAAAAATCCCCCAGAATTAAGACAGAGACCACTTTGTGCAAGTACCTGGATGTGGGGATTTCAAACAAAACATTTCAATAATAAAAAATGGTATCAAAAGGGAAGTTTCTCTTCACCATCAATTTTCACAGCACAGGCTATGCAGAATGCAAAACCTGACCCACAAACCACCTCCTCTGTCACAAGCCATTGCTCCAGGATGTGAAGGGAGTTCAGGAACACCCTGCTTGTTCAGCTAAATTGAAGGACACAGTAGACCAAAGCCATTCATTTGGACAGGGAAGCAAGTCTGAAACAAGCTTTATGTTTGGCTCGTGAAAAGGACGCAGTGTCTGGGAAATTATTTTGTTGTCAGAGAACACGGGATGTGCATTTGGTATCGGTTGAGAGCGTGCTGTGACTAGCACAGGAATAATGTGCCCATCTAGTTACTTTATATATGTGACAGCACACCCTGATGCATCACCAGTGGCTTCAGGCCAGGCCCACAAATACTTAGGTAGGCTAAGGTCACGTTTGGCTGTGAATTCTCTCCTAAAAGAGACATGCATTATGAGACATCCAATACCTTCATGACTGCGTACAGCAAAACCCTTACACTGTCAGACATGTCTGCCACTACAGAGCCTAAAGAATTAACAAGAAATCAAAGACCTAACCCAAGGAGAACACTCTGATTTTCGTGTCTTTAGTGCACCACCCCAACATGCATGAGCCTTAAACCACTGTCCCCATCTCCACAGACAACTGCAGACAGGCACCAAGGACAGCAAGCACAGCTACCAGCCCAAATTCTCATCCAAAAGGGAGACTGAGGGAAAGGGGAAGAATGAAGTTAGCCTGTTCACACAGCAGTACACTATTTTCAGTGCCAGTGACACCTCACAAGGCAGAGGTTGGGTCCTTAGTGCTAATTAGTGACCTGTCCACATATGAAAAACACAGGGCTGGAAAACAATGCTGCTCAAATGGTATAGGATCCCAAATGCTGACATGATTAAACACAAACTGCCTGTAATAAACCTGAACACACTGCCTGAAGATGAAAAAAAACCTCAACAAGACTCCAGTTTTACCATTATAAATAATTTTTTGTATTTGTGTATATACTAAGCAGCAGGAAAAGACAACAGAATGAAATGCTGTTAAAAGGAACAAAGCAAATACAGAGGAGGTCAACAAGGTTAGCCTAGAGGGCAATAGATACCTCTCCCAAGAACTGTTCCTCTGTAGTCTGGCCTTCATCCCCCTCGTTTGGCACAGATCCATCAGGTTCTGCAGGAGCCTTCAGCAGAAAGAAGATGCCATAAAAACTACCAGCAAGAGGCAGAAATACTTGGCATTGCAAAGTACAGTCACCTTTTCAGCAACCAATAGTTAGAACCAGACTGAAAATCACAAAAATGCATTGGCAATGTATGCTTGAGCATCACCAACAGGGTATAGGCCCTGTTTCCTTGCTCTCTGCCATGACACAGTACCTCGTGCTGTTTTCATCTTAGCTGCCTCAAAACATGCAACAAGAGCTTTCTTCCCCATGAGGCAGCTACAGATGACTCTGAACTGCCTGTGAAACAAAAGCACTGCAGTGCTGCTGTAGACAGGCCACTGCAATTACAGTGGGCAGTGCCTGAACTGTAGTTACCACTCTTGCAGGCAAAGTTACAGGACCACACTCTCAGTCCTGCTGTCTTTAAAGCCTGATGAAGGTGCTGCTCTTGAAATCAGGTGCCAGGCAGCAAGGCTCTGCCTCACCTCACCGGCAGCACAAAGTGCCACAGTGGGCAGCAAGGAAAGGTGGAGGGACACCAATGAGACCCCATATTAAAACCTGTGACTGGGAGCCCTTCATTGGAAAAGGAGGGGAACATCTGAATGGAAAAGAATTGATTGTTTTTTTTAAATAATACCTTCATCCTACTAAATGTAGGAACCTGCTACACACGTTGGATTACTTGTGGCTTACTTTGTCACAGCTATTAAGTTAAAGAAAAATTATTCTTCCTTTACAAATTACCATGGCATTATAAAACTAACCACAGAGTTACATGCATGTGTTTGCTTACCTCTCCCAAGACACCATCTGCAAGACCTTCTTTATTCAGAGCAGATGTGATCTAGAAAACAAGATTTAAATAAGTATCCTTTTAAAGAGGCACCAAAATCTCAGAGTGCAAAACTGGCACATGTAGCTACTATGTTGCTTGCACAAGAGTTAGCATAAAATTCAACATTTTAACATAAAACTAAAGCCATTTTCTTTTCCAGCCTGGTGATATATTTACTGCTAAGATCCCTGCACCCCAAGCTCTGATGAAAACAACAGCTGTCCTATGCCTTTAAACTTTTAATTGTTAACTCAAGGGCCTTAAACCTCAGTAGAGTTGCTGGAAACCAGAAACCACAGAAGTAAAAGCAGTATCAGAACATGAAGGACAAAACCGTCTGTCTGCTCTGGTCAGGGAAAATAAAGGAGTAACAATCCTTGTGGAACAGAGAGCCTGTCAGGAAGGTGTGGGTTCAAGCACACCAGGCCCTTGGCTGTAGGATTTTCCAAGGTTAAAAAAAAAAAAAAAAAAAAAAAAAAAGTTAAAATGCCCAGCTTCTACTGCTTTGCAAAGCAAATCATGACTCCAGATTCAATTAGGGCTCTCAAAACCAGCAATTTTATGTATAGAGTTTCTACATTATTTCATCATCAGGGAGCCTGGTTTTCACGTTGCTCTAAAAATTATCTACTGGTTTTCATATTGTAGGTTTTATTTTACCCTTGTAGGCTGGTTTGTGTAAAGAGCTGAGTTTAAATTGCTGGAGACCGTTTTCTTTCTTTTGTAATCACTGGTTTACAGTAAAAATGAGAAATCCAGGACTTGGCTTGCATGACAATCACGGGTTTTAAAACGATAACCCACCCTTTCCCATGTTCTTAACAGCTTATTACAAGAAGCTGAAATCTGTGATCCCTGTTTTTACTTTCCTAATGCTATCAATAATAGGAAAACCAAGTTGTGATTTAGTGAGCTCTCCATCTGGGTATCACAAACTTTCAGATGAGCTGTACTGTGCTGCTTTTCTTGACACTGTAAAAAACATGAGCTCAACTTCTATGTGAAATGTTTCAGAAAACAGCTACATAAAACCAGGACCTTAGAGCTCCTCTCATCTGTTTCCCAAACACTGAAATAATGGGATAAGTAAAGCATTCCAGGCCACCCAGTTCAGCTGTGTCCATTCTCCCAACTTCTCCCCATGTACAGGGCATATCAAACCCAGAGCATAAGCAAGCAGTGGGGCTTTAATCTCATGAGGCCACTCTGCAGAACCACTACTAAATTTCATCTGGATTTTTCTAATTGAGAGCTCTTTTCAAAAACAGGATTACCCTTGCTGTGCTTGCCTTTGCACAAATATTTAGAAGCCGAGGACAAACTGTTATCAAAACCATGGTTTTTTTTTTTCCATAGTCATATTAATTTTGCCCTGAAGGACATTTAATTTGTGAGCACAACGACACTTTAGTGGAGCCAATCTTTCAAAATAAAACATTAGTCTGATATAATGAAAATGAGTCAAATGTTAAAATCCACTGAAAGAGAACTGAAGAAATACTAGGTAATTCCTGGGTAGACAACTGAAAACAACAGAGCCAAAAGGCACAGCAGGTAACTCCCTGTAACACTAAGTAAAAATCTTCCAACTGGGAAGAAAGGTCCACAATGATCTGCAAATTTCTGCCTGGTAATCCAAATTTTGCTTTTCCAAATGTAACCACATTTGACCTTTGGGCTTTTTTTTTCCTTTTTCCTTCAAAAGTGAATGACGTCTCCCACAAACAAAAAAGACTATCCCAGGTTTTCCTAGTTCATGAAAACTGCTTACATGCTCTTCAACCAGAAAGGCTAAAAGCAGACCCCATTCCACAATGCTTGAGTAGAAGGATGTCACATAGCAAAGTTAACACAAATAGCCTGAATCAATAAATATCAAAGCTTCCTGATGAGTGAGAATTTCACACCAACAATGGACAGTCCCAGATGCAGACACAGCTCTGAAGTCTGTTGCCTGCTCTGACACTTCCACTGAACATCCATATTACAAGAAGACAAAACTAATGAAAAAAAACAACAGAGCAAACTGTTTTCTGTGAGAATTCTGAAATGACTCAGAAGTTATTATCTCACATATCACACATTTACCTTCTTCCTCAGATCATCCTTCCTGTATCCTAAGAGCTCGAGGTATTTAACACGTGAATCTTCTTCGAAGTTTACCTTTGAAAAGTTAAAGACTACATTGTAGTTACAGTTTTTCATTTGCTCCCTCACCTCACTGGCATGAATGACCCAGTGAGATTTAGTGGCTGAGCAGACTGAATGTAATAAAGAGAAGTGCAAAAATCTCCAGTGACTTGGGTACTTGATGAGGTGGGCAAGGCTTCCACCTGGTTACTGTAGGTGAACAATCTGTTTATCTGCTTCACTTGGAAACCTCTAAATGGTTAGAGTGAGCAGTGAAAAGCCCATCAAAAGCTATCCCAAAGCTTTAATCCTTCTCACCAGCTCCCTGTACAAATATGTGCTGATGGGGAATATCAAAAACCATGGGATACCCTCACCCAACACCTTTGCTTTGCCATGACTCCTCACAAACCCCACAAACACCCCTGGGTCCTGAGGATCCTCCCTCTCTTCTGATGCCCCCCACCCCCTCCAGTGATATGACTTATGGGCACTATTCCCACAGCCTGCAGCTTTTGGTTCCCAGCACCTCTCCAGCTAAATGTGCAAAAGGAACTACGCCCTGGCCTTCCCAGTCCGTGGGGAACTCGTGAAGGGCTGTCACCCTGTTACCTTTAAGAAGGCCCACACATTCCTCTCAAAGTCAGCCAGGGCCATGTCAATTTTCTTCTGGCAGTAGCTGACAAAGCCCTCGGATTGCACAGCCTCCTGCAGCTGGTTTGAGCGGGCCAGGAGCTCCTTCTCCGTGACAACCTGGCTCACGTAGACGTGGGGATGCTGCTGCTGCTGCTCCATGCCTGGCTGCTGCGGAGATTTGGAATTCTCAAACGTCACCAGCTTGCCTCCAAACTGGAATTGAAGCACACATGCAGTATGTGAAAATACAAGTATACAGCAGAGAAGTATGTATGGAAATGTATTTTATATAACATATATATGATTATTGTCCAATAACTGAACACTCCTGAAATCTGCTCATTTATTTGTTCCCCCCACCCCCCATTTCTATGCACATAATGAGCTTGTTGGATAAGAAGGTTCACATTAAAAAAGATTTATAAGCACAGCCAATCCTGTGCCTGTTTTTTTCCTCAGACAGACAGGCCAGAAACTGAGAGCTAGAGCTGTGGGTCTATACAGTACCCAGCATCACTGGTGTATCTCATGATATTGCAATGCAATTGCCAAAGAAACCTATGCATCATTAAGTAAATCCTCAAGCATGATGTCTGCCCTGCTCTTGCCAGGCTGTTTAGCAGTTGAAACTCTACTGAGAGATAGGCAGATAGGCAAGAAGTTGTGACAACATTTGAAGAGATAAAATCAACACAAGAAAATAATTAGGAGGGGTTTATGATATTATTTCATTCTATAGTTCAAAATTAATTTACAAGGGCCAGTCCAGTAATACCTGCATTAGAAAAATGCAAAAGCCTAGCCAGGGAAAAGACTGACACCTGGCTCCTAGGAAACCAGGACAAATAAGGGAATAAACAACATCATAAAATGACACATCAGTCAGTGGCTAGGCAACATCACTTCTCTTTGACAGGAGAAAATTGCATTTAATTTGTGCATCAGATCATGAATAAGCAGACATATGATGCTGAAAAGTACTGCAGCAGAGAAATCAAATTCAAATGGACAGGCTAAAATCTCCAGAAGTTGGTAAATAAATGGCCTGTGGGTTTAGAAAGAAAGCCAAAAGCGGAGCCAAGGAGCAGATGACTACAAAAAGCAGAGCTTGCCATCCTCAGCTGGCTCCTCTGTAAATCAACCAGCCATGGAGGAACCCAGCCTTGTGTTGCTACAGCAACTCCTGCTACCTTGACCAAAGCTAACCTGAGTATTCTCCACCACATTGACTCACATGAGTGCAGCTTGCAGCTATGTCGTCTCAGATACATGCTCAATTTGGTGTCACTCCCAGCTCCCATTCCCCTCAATATATATTTATTTACTCTAATATTTATTTTTTTTACTCTTTTTTATTTACTTTTTTATTTACTCTACTGCACAGAAACAAAAGCAAAGCCCTAATGCCAAAAGACAAACAAATGTCTCCCAGCAAAGTTCCTTTTTCCCAAGCATTTTTGGCTTTTGCTGTCCCCAGTGCCCTGTCTGGAAGCTGCCATGAGCATCTCCCACTATGATGACAAATGAAGATCTCCTAAGGTGGAGCACCACACTGAACTCCTCCCTTCCTAAGGGGTTTAGCAGATGCCAGCACTGTCTCCCTACCTGCCTGGCCAACCCTGCCCATCCCTGTCTCCTCCTTACCGAGAAGGACGCTCCCATGGGTCGCCGGATCCACTTGGGTGGTTTCTTCAGAGGCAACACCACGCTCTGTGGGGCAGTCTGCTGGGGAAGCTGCAGGGGAGGCAGGGGCTGGCCTGTGCCAAATGGATCGAGGTTCCCAAAAGACGAGGAAAGCTTTGATAAAACAAGGGGGAAAAACCAGAATTGACATTTCTCTAATAAACTAAACATTTATTTATGGGCTGCAGACAGCCACTGAAGACTTCCCATATTTTGTTCCCCCCCCACCTCCATCCCTATTCTTAGCTGAACAATTTTCAACACCTGGTCAACTTGCTTCTGCCTCAAGCCATCGGTGCTGCCGCCCATGATGGAGTAGACACTGATGCGCCCGTCGAAGGAGGCGGCAGACAGCACAGCTGGGTTCCTCGGGCACCACTGGATGTCAAAGCACCACTGGGTGTTTGTGGGCAGCTCATACAGCACCTGGGGAGCAAAACCAAGCCCAAACAATCAGAGCTTTCACAGAGCACCCTGCCCAATAGCAACAATCTTCCCGTGTGCCCCAAGACTGGTGTGCTCTTCCTGCTCCCCAGCAGCCTCCACATCACCATACACACTAACAGGGGGCAAACCCAGATCTCCAAACACCACTGCTTCACCCCCTTCTCCTCCCATTAAATCTTCTGTTTAATCCACACAGGACAAATGATGCTGGTGGGGTATGCCTGTGCTGTCCCACTGAGAGCTGTGAGCTGCTGGCATTCACACTAGCTTATTCAGAGCTGATTTAGGTACTGCCACACACTACATGGAGGAAGTCTGTTTTCACAGGAAAACAGGAAAGGGTAAAACCTGCACACTGGCCAGACAGCCTCTTGTGCCCTGGAACAACCTCCCCCTTACAGCAGACATTTAACTGTAAACCAGGAGAAACTCCAAGAACAAAATTCTGTCAGCAAAACGCTGTCTCCTGAGAAACTGTTTTTTATTTTTAATAAAAAATATATATTTCTTTAAATAAAAACATGCAGCATGATTCAACCACATGTAAAAACAGCACAGGATCCAGCTCAGATAACTCATCTAACATGGTACACTTTTGGGCCAATGTCTGAATCTTAGAAACACTTCCCACTCCACAATTATTGCCCACTGGAGACAAGGAGCCCTCCAGCACGTCTGAAGCCTTTTTCCTGGTTTAGGGATAAACATTGTCTGAAAAACAGACCTGCATTCTCCTTGAAAGGTATGCCCAGCCCCAAAAGGGTGGGGTGGGAACACATCTGAGTGGCTCTCACTGATCTGCCACTACTGTGACAACGTACAAAAATCCTCCTGCTGTCTGGATGAAGTTCTTATACAAGGAAAAATAAAATTGCAACAGTGATCCAGCCACACTGGACCCAAAACAAAAGAGTAGCATATACTGAGTTTTACGTGGAGCCACTTCCATCTCTTACAGTGAACGGGGACATCACTGCTCAGTAAGAGAGAAGCTGCAAGGACAAAAAGGATAGGGAGCAACATCCCACAGAAGCATAACTCCTAGGAATGCAAGGACAGGAACATGTGCTTTGCAAGTGCCACCTCTGAACAGACATTTTCAGGTTTTTTCAAGTGGTAAGCATACAATACCTCGCCCGTGTTAGGGTTGGAGCAGAGAATTTTAGCATCCTTCCCACAGCTAAGTAGCAGTTCTGGATCTGCCATACTCCAAGCAATGGCCAATATACCCCTGCATGAAAAGCCACAATAAAAAAAAATAACGCTTAATGTAAATGCAAAATGGTGATAAATAAAGCACTTTATTTAGCAGTTCAGCATCCCACATCAAAATGCCCTCTCCAACCCTTCCTCTTACAGGAGGAGGAATTTTTCAATGTTGTCAGCCCTTCTTTTGTTGAAATAGATGTTTTTCTATTTTCTGCATGAAAAGGTATAAAGATGCAGCCACTGTATCTGAAAATTAAATGCAATAGTCACATGGGAGAACCTGGGCATTAGTAACAATACGGTTTGTTTGCTTGCAGCGTCACTAATATCCAGTGTGCAAACCCATTGGTAAGGTCAGTGACTAGAAAGTTTTTCAGCTTTTTATTAGCAAGACATTCAAGTCAGCAGAACTCATTGCCAGAAGCCACACTCTCCCTTCTTAAATCAAGCATTGGATTTGTTCAACAAGGAAAGTTTCACCAACAATGCAGGAGGGACAAGAATTTCACAAAATCACCCACTATACCCCAAATTAAGGCATTTAGGGGACTGAGTGACACAGAAACTCTGCAAATCCACACATGAGGATGTGCCTGGCCAAAATCAACTACTACTAATTCTTTCTTTCTTCTAGCTTCCTCTTCTTAAAAAAATTTAGAAGCAAACTAGTAGCTTCACTGTTTCAGCAGCCTGGTGGGTTTGTTCATGTATTTAATTTGGGGCCTGTTTCCTTCAGAGTGGCAAGCTCCAAAAAGGCAAGTCTTTCATGGCACAGGGCTGGCTGGCCAGCAAGCCAGTGTACAGCGCTGCCTGCTGCTGAAATTGCCCCCAGCAAGGGAGCCTTCCTTCACAGGGAACAGCAGGAAAGGAGATGCACAAACTGGGACAGTCAGCAACAGTGCAAACACCACAGAGCTGTGCAAGACTCATACCTTGTGTGACTCTCTAGAACACGAAGTGGTGAGGAGGCAAATCTTAGGTCCCACATCTGAATAACAGGCAGCCTGTCGTCCTCTGAGGCCAAAACCATCTGGGTGGCAACTTCAGGGTGCCATGCCAAGCCTGAGCAGTGCATCTGAGGGGTGACATTGGGCCAAAGCATCACATAACTGAGCAGCACTAAAGGGAAAAGAAAACTAGACCAAATATGTCTATGTGCATGGTAAAACACCACTGCAAGGGAATTTGCAGATGTGTTTCCAGGCATTATTTCTGACTGTATTCAGACTGGGATATTCTCCTTATTCCTGTGAATGAGGAGACTTGCACTGAAATTTCCCAAGGTCCTCTCAGAGAGATTACACTGTTCTGACTTTTTCCACAGTCCTATGTCTTCATGTGAGAACACACTAAAGCTCACCAAATAAACCTTTTCCTCTACTATTTTATTGCTATTTTAATAAAAGCCGACACTAGGCAGAGGTTATTGTCATAAGAACACTGCATCACAGGACTACCATCACATGATGAAGACAGCCTACTGTGCTGCTGTTATGTCAGGCAGCAAACACAGAAAACACTAAAAGTTCCACAGTTTATCAAAATAATAATACACTGAGGAAAGAGCTACTTCCCAACCACCCACTTCTAAGTTTCATTTTTAACTCTTGCTGTATTCTTTGGAGTTTGTTATAGAAATAGTCTATTTAAAATAATACAAAATTATACAAATATGTCACTCTCCACAAGTTGAACAGACTCTTTTTTACATTCACACTGCCTAAAGGGGTGGCATGGTGGCTACAGCTATAGGAGGCAGCACCCCTGTAACCTGCTCAATGCCATACTTCTCTGTGGCTAAATCAATAAAAATCCTTCTGTGGTAGTCCCAAACAGATCATTAAGTGCTTTCTCAAAATTAAATAATCACTCTGATAGGACATCCGAGTGCCTTGCCTTGCTTCAGTCTGCATCTGGCTATTTTAATTTATAATGCTGACAATCCCTCTTGCATAAAATAACTCACAAGAGCAAACTGGGCCAAGCACCAGTACCTGTGTCACTTAAGAAGGGGTACCATGAGTCACCCCTACACCTCTCTGCAAGCACCCCAGCAGCTGCAGGAGAGAACTCACCCTGTTGTTGTGGTCACTGACTTTGATGATGGGCTCATTCTTCCTGAGATCCCACACGGTGGCTCGGCCACTGGGGCTGGCAGATGCCAGGATGTGCTGGACTTGCCTGTTCCATGCAATGCAGCTGATGTCCTCCAGAGGCTGCCGCACACACAACACAGCCCGTCACAACCCCGCCACGCTGGAGACTCAAACCCTGCTATTTTCAGGACTTGCTAAGTGAGAAATCTGCAAGGAGAGTGCCCCATGTACTGGGTGTGTTCTGGACTCCTTTCTACACGTGCTGTAGTGTACAACACCTGAAAACACTGATTTAGAAGCTGCTAAAATTTCTCTGTGAAGTTATTTTCTGCTTTATAGTACTACACATTATTTAGTTAACATTAATATACATTATATTACATATATAATGTATATACAAAAACAAAAATAAACATTATATTGTTATTAATACAAGACTAAGCAAAACTCTAGGAGAGAAAATTACTCCTCGAAAGTACATAGGAACTGCTGTTTTGCCATGGACTATTAGGTTTCTATTTAGGAAAAAAAGAAAAAAAAGTTTGCTTGGAGTAATTCCATGTTTCTTTTCCTTTTATTCTCCCCAATATTTATTTTTAGACCAAAAATTAAAAGCAGTATTAACCCAGCTCTTGCTGCCCTATTATTTCTTGTTGTCATTATACCTATGGACTAAAAGATACCCCAGCCTAAAAAAATCACTATCAGACATAAAAGGTTTTTTATAGGGATTTCTAAGGTGAGCATCCTCTCAAGTGTCTACATGTTAATAAATGACTTGAACTAAACAAAGTAACCAAACCCTTTGGGGATGAAAGTTTAAACTAAATCTAAATTAAATCAGAGTTTAAACTAAAAAGCTTTAAATTCTTCCCACCCCATTTGCACACTTTTTGTCTCCAAATTATCATGCAGTAATAAACCCATTTTCCCGTAAGCATGCACTTCCATGGAATTGTTTAACAGCAACAGAAGTGTACTTGCATTGAAACAACTTCCTCCCAGTCTTCCAGCTCCTTCACAAGGCAAAAAGCACAAAAGACTATTGTTTTTCCTCATAGATCATCTTTAAGAGACACAGGCTAAACACTGGACCTTGAGCATAGCAATTAAACCACTCCCTGAAACCCACCAAGGCAAAACCCACTGCCTCATCATCTGACTTCTCAGTAGCTGCTTTTTATCTTTATCCTATTTTTCTCTCTGCACCTTCACCATCTTCAGATTCATGCAGTGAAACATGCAAAGGAAGACTAAAAGACATGCAATGGCTATGATATTTGAAAAGGAGCTTAACCTGAGACTGTTCTTGCTGCTTGATAAAATGCAACATTTCCCAAAGATTAAGGGGGCCCTACAGCTTTCCCTAGCTAAATACAATTTCTTCACAAAGAATTGTCACATAAAGACCTGGCTGGCCTGTGCAGCAAACCAAAACTGCAGGTCTGTTGTGGATAAAGAAGACAGAACATCCAGGGTTGCTGCAGGGGAAGCAGAGCACACCACTCAGTGCATGGACCTGTGCACACTTGCCCTTACAGGCACAGCCAGGACACTCCTCTCCAGGGGCTACAAGGGCAGCAGCATCCAGTCATCCCTGTACACAGCCACTACACAAGGGAGACTTCAAGAGGCTTCCCCCTCCCTCCGTGCCTTTGAGACTGCTTTGAAACTGCAAATTTCAATCAGCTCTCACTTAACTGCCTTGCATCTTTTTTCATGAGTCTGCTCTGGAGAATTTAATAAACACAAATCTGGTACCTGTGTCTTCACTCCTGGTGTCATTGGTGTAGCAAAGTTGTTCAAGTCCCAGATATAGATTTCAGACTCATTAGCACCAGAGGCCACCAGATTAGTCTGTAAGAAACATTAATAGACATTAAGAGTATTTTCAGCATCAGCTTTCCCAGTCTTAGCTGCTGGGAAGCATCAGATCTGCAGGACTCTGCAAATTTCCCCTACCAGCTCAGGATATAGGAAAAGGTACAGGGAAAATAGTGGCAGGGCAGAGGAGGACACAGTGATGCAGTTATGGCCACCACAGAGCTTTGCTCTGGACAGTGTGGCAGTCCTGCCCTGCCCACAGTGAGTGCAGTCATCCAGAGCACTCCTGCACCTGGGATGCGAAAGTCCAGGCAGGGCAACATGAGCCAAGGTCACCAAGTGACCTTTGGTCACATTTTGTGCCTGATGACAGGCGAGTCCTGAGCTCATAACAGGCAGAAAGGGACAGGAAGCGATTCAGGGAGGACACAATGAACACAATACAGCCTTGCTGGAGGCAAGTGCGCAAGGACAGAAGTGTTATTTAGGAAACAAATCCAATTGAATTCTCACACAGCTGGTGGCAACAAGGAAAAACCAACACACTGTATCTAGAAGGAAGTAAATGCTCATTGGTGATGTGGGAAGGCTTGTCAGCTTTGAGAGCCCTTCTGCTAATGAGGCCACATGGCTGTGTTTCCTTGCTGTCTCCTCTTTCCAAACAACAGTACTTAGAGGCCTTGAAGGTGGATGCTACCCAATCCCCAAAGGAGATATCTGAAAACTGATCTCACCAGAAACATGAATGCAATTCCTTCCTGTGTGACTGGCACAATGCACAGAAGCTAAGAGAAGAGACTGACTCAAAACACCCTGAAGAGCACCTCTACTTCACACATAAGCAGAGCTATAAAGATCAACTAAATTGACAAGGTAAACTGATGAGGGGAAGGAACGAAGCAGACACCTCAGGCACTTTCAGTCCCCATACTGAAATGCCAGTAACAGGGCAGGTTTTTCCTACTAAATACAAGCAGACACTGAAACACCAAATATAGTTCATGCTTTTCAGGGGAGGGGAAGCAGCAGAAACATCTAAGGTTACAACTTAAGATTGGCCACTCCTCTATTGATGGTATGTTAACAGCAGAAAAACCAACCTGGAACATGTTGACATCGAGCGCTCTCACTGGTCCCGTGTGCTTGTCTTTCTGGGCTATTATTACCTCAGCCTCTCCATCTATGATTTTGGCTGAGTCATACAGAATGATATTTCCATTTTCACCCCCAGCAATCAGGACTCCAGACACTCTGTCCCCTGAGGTCATGCTGTGAGGGCCCCAGATCAGCTTGTGGTACCTGTAAGACACAGAGGGCCCCACAGTCTTGAACCATCCACCACCAGCTCCCTGTAGGTTGATACATCCCATTTTTGCTCACCCCAGCTAAAGTCAGAGAAAAGCATTGCCTGCATTTCTCCCTAAGGATGAGTCTCTGCACAACTCCTTCCATCAGGAAGGCATGTCCCAATTCTGCTCATTAACAAGAGGCACAACATGCACAACCAACAACCTGCAAACTGGTAACATCTCCAATCTCCTGGCTGCAAAACCAGGGAAGTGCTCCCAACCACAACAGAAGTAATCAGACTAAGGGCTGTAAGCCCATCCAGTCACAGCCTGAAAAAAAACCTCTGCTATCTGTGAGCAGCTCCATACAGGAGAAGAAAGAGGTGAAGAAGAGGTGAAGAAGAAAAATTCCACATATTTTTCCATATCTGTGCTTGTGGATGTGCAAGTGTTTTGACTGCTGTACCAGAGACTCAGCAAGTTTAGTCAACATCACAGAAACATCATGGCCCACTTTCAGGCTAACTCCAGAGGAATCAAACATACTTCCATAAATTAAGAACACTATTGTGTCCATCTGTAAATACCCAAATTCCCTTCAACTCAATTAACTTCCTGCATAAGCAAAACAGCATTCCTGTGCACTTAGCCATGCAAAGAATTAATATGTTCTACATAAAATGACACAGCCACCTATCAGCTCTTACGCAAGCAGAAATCAAACCCACATTGGCTGGAGGGTGGCACAGAGGTATTTTAACACTCACTGTAATATTGCTCTGTTACTGCCAGAAAATCTTCAAGTAATTTCTTTAGATTGCAGCAACTTTAGCATTGTAAGGTAGATATTACAGAAAGCTACCCAAAGAGCATATGCTGGGTGAGAAATACCGTAACAGCCAAGTATTCAGGCTGCCAGTGCTGAGATTACAGCAGGGGTTCACCAAAGAATGAAGCTACAAATAGAAATCAGTCTGTGATGTCAGACAGACCCATTCCTGGGTATGATTTTTATGTTTCTGCACCTAACTATGCAAGACAAATGAAATGACTGACAGGGTTGTCCAAGCATCACCAGCAAGACTGAACAGGACTTAAAACAACCCAAAATGAAGGCAGGAAACAGTGAGGAACAAAACCCAGCAATTAGCTGTGTAATTACTTTTCTCTTGCCCTTTACTCTTTCCAAGATAAAGTATGGTTCTATAAAAGCAGCACAAAACTTTCCTTTGAGAGCAATTAAGGATTTATCTTTTGTAGTTCTAATCACCTGAACTTTTTCATTTGCTGCAAACCAAAATACAGCCTGACATATACACTGCTATCTAATCTTTAATTAAAAAAAAAAAACAACCAACCCTCAACCTCCTTTTTAAAGCATTTTCTGGGGCAAAGTCAAATTCCTGTGTTGCTAGTCAAGGGAGGTATATTCCAAGGAGTGCTGCATCCTGGCTATAATGAGTGCTTGTAGAAATTCAGTAAGCAAATGGCAAGTCTTGAAGAATCTCAGTCACAGTTAAAACAATGAAACCCAAAGATCCAACACTGCCTCCTGCCTGCTCTAAGCAGGTCAGTAGGACATGTTGACATTAGCTCTGCTCAGAGAGCAGGGCATTTAAAAAGGGGTTGTGACTCTTTCAGCTCTGCCAGAGAGCTGCTGCAGTAGAAACTGGATGCTCTGATGCTAACAATATTTGTCTAGAGAAGCACGTGGCAAGGAACTAACAGCTAACTGGAGCTGTGCAGCCAGAACTTTGGCTTTCCAGCTCTAGCAACACACACAATGTAACCCAAGTTAGTTATGTTACAGGAGTCCCCCTGAAATGCTTAAATACAAACAGAATGGTGCAATATGAAAAGTTACCACCTTATTTTCACAGTTTCACATTTTATTCTCCTCTCTTGTGAATCCCAGAGACTTCCTGGGATAAAAGGTTCACACATATATTCCAAAATTTTCTGTTTATGTCAAAGCACGAACACTTGCTTGGAGTCCAAGCTCACTGACCCACAATATCAATTGCACACACTTGCCTTCATCTTTCTGTGCTGAGCTTCTGCTTCTCTCCTTAACAAGTCCAGGCAAACCACAGGAAGCAACATTTCCAACATACCACATGTAACAGTTCGAGACACTGTACTTTTCTCTTACAACACTGCCTACCTGTGTGAGGAGGAGAACGTGGCACAGCTCTTCATATCCAGTGAAGGATCTGCTAAGTCTAACTCAAATATTTCTAGAGAAGCACTTGTACTGAAGGTTGCATCCAGCTGCTGAGCTGATGTACCTGTGAGGAAGCACGTCTGGCAGTGAGAAGGCCACGATACATAGCAGTAACTGCAAATGCAGCACAAGAAGGGGAACAAAAATATCCTCCTTTCAAAAAGGATCCTGAGATGGGGTCAAGACTTCTGTTTGTTAGCTATAGTCCCACACAAGTCTCCTCCCCATGGTTCTCCCTTTGGGTGCTTCTTAACAAGTACAAGCATGAAAAGCCTTGGACAAGTACCTCTCCCTGATGATGCACAGAACACAAAGTTAAAAACAAGTCACAAGTGACCAGTGGTTAGGATTGGTGTCACCTTTCCCTGGCAAAAGGAAGAGGATGCTTGCTTGTCACTTGTAGAATGCAAAGCATGTTTTCATCAGCACAATGCAAAAGCTCCACTCCAAGCACCACAACATATACTCCACTCCAACCCTCGGGACACAGAGTAACTCCTATAGCTTTCAATAATGGACCCTCCACGGCAGCCACCGCACACAGCCCGAGGTCTGCTAACACGTGCTTCCCAAAAAACTCACCTGTGGCCAGGTAAATGGGGTGCTGCTGGGCAGGGCTCCATGCCTGCATGGCAGTACGGTCTATTTCCTTCAGCTTCATATTGCTGAAAAGCAAGACCAAGAAAGGTGATGCTTAAATGGTGCATGGTGAGGCTGCACCGCCACGGATTCAGGAGCCGCATTAGGACTTGGCAGAAGCAGCCCGAGGGACTGTTTTCCTAAAGATATCCTACAGACAAACAGCCAAGCCATCCTCTCTAGAGGACACCCAGGGGGAGGGGAGGAATAACTCTCCATTGGCAGAGTAACATCGACACGCAGAGGAAACTGACGGGCGCTGAACATAACACAGGAAAACGTGGGCAAAGCTTCAACAGCAGTGAAAAACCCTCTCCTCACAGCACCAAAGCCTCGAGCACCCTACAGCAGCTTTCTGCCTCAACCCACGAAACAAACCCAGGCGCAGGGAGACCCTCCCCAGACCCTGCCACCAAATACCCTCAGCGGCTCATTTCTGGCTCCTATTTCAGTCCCTAGGGCTCCCCCGCCTCGGCTGCACCCCGCGCGGCCAGGGAGACCGCCACCCTCGCCCCGTTTCCGACGGGAACCGGAGGAGAACAGCTGTAAAACAGAGCATTTCGCCGTCCCTGCCCTCACCTCGGCGTCCCCGGCGCTCACCCGTCCCCGGACCGCTCCAACGTGGCAGCCCCGGCACCGCCTCCCGGCCGCCACCGCCTTCCGGGCGCG
>NC_031771.1:13667743-13711987 GCF_001522545.3 Parus major | reverse complement strand
CGCCATCCCTGCCTTCATCCCGCCGCCTCCCTCTGCCGCAGGTTCCCGGTGGACGCCGCGCAGCGCCGCGAGTGGATCCGCGCCGTAAACCGCGTGGACCCGCGGAGCCGCCGGGCGTGGAGGCCCGGCCCCGGCGCCATTCTCTGCTCCCGACACTTCGCCGAAGGGGACTTCGAGCGCTACGGGCTGCGGCGGAAGCTGCGGCGGGGGGCCGTGCCCTCCCGCTTCCTCCCCTCGGTGCGGGCGGGTACCGGGCGCGCCCCCCGCTCCCCTCCGGGGGTGCCGCCGTGTGCCGTGACCTCCCCTTTCCTTCCCCCGCCAGGAGCCGCCGGGCGCCGGCCGCAGGCGGAGCAGGACCCCCGGCCGAGCGCTGAAGCAGGCGCTGCCCAGCCCGCCCGCCGGGGACCACAACTACAGCCTGCAGGGACAGCGGGCGGCCGAGCCGCGGCCGCCGCCGGACGCCCCGCGGCAGCAGCAGCAGCAGCAGCCGCCGGGCGCCGGGAGATGCGGCCCCGCGCACCGGCGCAGGACCGTGCCGAGCATCCTCAGGGAGCTGGCGGAGAAGCGGCAGCTCTCTGAGGAAATCGTGAGTTTGCTGCAGGCGCAGTTTTCAGGTACTGCCGGGGACGCTTGCTGAGGCAGAGTGCGCTCTCTCGCTCCGGTTTCATGTCTTTGCTTAACCCGTGCCAAGGAAGAGGTGAGGCACAGTGGTATCATTGCTGAGCCCTACACTTTGCGCCAGACTTCAGGACTGAGTTGTTCCAGAGGCCACGCTGTTGCCTTGTATTCTTGCAGTGCATTTGTGTCGTGCATCCCTCTGTTTCCAGCCATTTATTTGTTTCACTAAAGTTGACCTTTTGTGATTTCTTGAGCAGATTTGCCTCGAGAGTTGCACAGCTGGAGGCAGATGGCAGACTACTCTTCGGAAATGAGGCAATTTGCTTGTCTTCTCCATCTCTACCATATTAAGGCCTATGATTACCTACGGAAGATTCTTCCCCTCCCTCATCCTTACAGCCTGACAAAGCAAGTTTTTATTTATTCATTCATTCAGAATGTATTTCCAGGTATTCATGTAGAAATAGGTGTAACAGATCTTCCTGAAACTGCTTTGTTACTTCCCTGCATGGTCAGTACTTTCCTTGGCTTCCCACCACTAGGGCAGGAGAAGAGAAACTCAGACTAGGCGTGAAGGATTGCAGGGCTGCCTTCTTTGCCTTGCATGCCTCAGCCTGCTCTGCAGCTCTGGGCATGGCTGACCATGTCCTGAATGGTAAAAAGCGCTGCCTGTTGCTTCAGCTTTTCCAGAATCACGTCTCTTACTCACATCCTTGTTTTTTTGGTTTTTTTTTTATTTTTTCCAGCTGGCTGTCTAATAACGAGACTGCTGCAGGCTTCAGCAGTGACATTTTTATCCGGCTTCAGGAAAAGGTGGAGAGAGGAGATCAGGCCTACCGCTATTGCGCCGTGCTGGTACAGGACGTGTCCCTGCAGAAGCAGCAGGAGTGGGACCCACAGACCAAGAGGCTGACAGGCTTTGTTGACTTGGGAGCAGGCATCCTTGATGCTGACGAAGTACCACTGGCATCAGAAGCGATAATTCTCATGGCAGTTGGCATCTCAAGCCCTTGGACAGCTCCCCTTGGCTATTTCTTGGTGAACAGCACATCTGGCCACTTCCTGGCTCAGCTCCTTCGTCAGGCCATCAATAAGCTGAACAACATTGGGATCGTGGCCCTGGCTGTGACATCGGGTGCCTCCGCTTGCGGTGCTGAGACTGCCAGAGCTTTGGGGATCAGGATAGATCCCAAAAGGATTCAGTGCACTTTCCAGCATCCACCCGGTTCTGCTCACAGCATCGCATACTTCTTTGATGTTTGTCATGCCCTCCTGCTGATAAGGAATGCTCTGCAGTGCTTCCAGAAGGTAGAGTGGCTCGGTGACACCGTGTGGTGGCAGCAGGTGGTGGAGCTGGCAGCTTTGCGGGAGCAGAGGGTGTTGGAGCTGTGCAGTCCTGAGTCGGGCAGGGCTGGGAGTAAAGGGAGTTACCACCTGAAGGTCAACCTTGCTACCCTGCTGTTCAGCGAGGGTGTTGCTGAGGCACTGGAGCACCTCCAGAAGCTGGGCCTGGCCTCGTTTCAGAACTGCAGTGGGACTGTCAAGTTTGTGCGCCTGATGAGCTCTCTGTGCGATGTATTTTATGGAAGAAGTCCCTATGGAAAGGAGTCTTTGTTAGGTGGAAATTACACCAAAATAAGCAACCTCTTCGATGAGGCCAAGAGCTGCTTTGTCAACTTAACAGATGCTGTGGGGAGATATGTTATTAAGAGCAAACGCAAACTGGGATTTCTGAGCTTCTTGCTCAGTGCTGAAAGCCTCAAGTGGCTTTCCTCCAACTACACATGTCCAGAAGGGACTCCTTCCCACCACCTCCATACACATGCCTTTAGCCTGGACCTGCTGGAGCAGTTTCTCAGGGCCCTCCAGGAAGCCTGTGGCAACAGTGGCAGCCCTACCTGTGCTGTGTTCCAGGCTGCTTACCACAAGCTGCTGGCCAGCTGCAGCCTGGCACCTGTCTCACCACACAGCAGTGGCAGTTCCAGCCCCTGGGAGGTATCCCTGTCTCAGAGGAGAGCTTTGACTCTGGGCAGCATTCGTGCTCAGTATCACCCAGCTCCTGGGAGGACTCTGACCCCAGAGTACCCCTACAGTGCAGGCCTGCTTCTGCCCAGCTCTGCCCTGAGCAACGCGCTGACAGATCTGTCGCTGTACGCACAGAGCCTCACCTGCACTGCTGGCTGTGTGGCTGAGCAGTTGGCCTTGGACTTGCAATGTGAGGCTTGTCTTGCCTCTCTGTTTGAGGCAGATGAGAGCAGGCTAAGATGCAGGTCAGTGCTCTACATAAAAAAGTTAGGTGATGTGAGTCTGCCCTCGGCCTGTGTGCACCACATAACAAGCATTTCAGAACAAGTCCTAAACCAATATGTCAAAGTAGGAGGTGCCAACAAAAATACCAAGCTGTGGCACTTGTCTCTGGAACAGAAAGTCCTCCAGGAGCTTCTGGGAGAAAGCCCCCTCTTTCCCACCCTCACAAACCATTTATTTGAGGGGGAGCTGAGCATCAACAACCACTACACAATCTTAGTAAAGGAAATAACACGGTGTTACTTAAACATAAGAACAAACCCTGCCCAACACCTGAATTTGAAATACCCTTGCAAAAGGCACAAATTGAAGAGACTGAAGGGAAAGCATTTGTTTCCATCACCACTGGGTAGCTGTCAGTCAAGCCAAACCCACACATGGTCTAACTGAGTGGTTCCAAGGATGGCTGTTCCTTGCTGACATCTAGGCAACACATGAGGAAACAATGCTGGCAAAACTAGCCTTGATAAGTAGTGATGTTTTGGTCCACTGCAAGTCCCCTAACCAGAGCTTAACTAAGGAAGGAACTTTATCCCATCCCCTGTTCCTTCTAGCAATCCAGCAAAGCAGCCATGTATTTCATGAAACTTGCGTGGCAGCTCAGGATGAGCAAGGGTTGCTCAAGGTGCCTGGGGCAGTGGTAGGAGACTCTGCAGTGTCCCTGGAAGTGCTGGGTGGCTTTAGCACTGTGAGTGCTCTTGGCAGAAGGAAACTGATAGGTGATGGGGTTGCAGGGGAATCACATGCACTGGCACTTTGATTTCACCAAAAAGTTGTGCTTTATAGAAGCTGGGAGCGAGAAATCTTGCAGAGCTTCTACTTAAGTAGGAAAATAAAGATGTGAAAAGAACATGTCACCTTTCCAACATGTCTCATCAAACAGCTAAAGATGCTGGTCAAGTCTAGATCATCTGGATCAGTGCTGAGCCTGTGATCAGATCGTTGTGTCCAGTGGCATCTAGGAGCACCAGTACTCTCCAGGGGCAGGAATACATGGGTGTGCTGCAGCAGGGCAAAGCATTTGAGTTCCTATTTCACAGCCCCAACCTCCCAGGGCTGGCCTGTGTCCTGCAGCCCAGCGCACATGGCACCCACCTTTCAATGTTCCCACTGATGACTTGAACCATAGCTCTGATGCCATCAAGTAGGACAGGCTTCTTCAGTTAATTCATTTTCAGGACAAGGAAGCTGCCTCCAGTGCTTTGCCTGGAATAGCAAAGGTGGAACTGCTGCTAAGGGGTTTCCCTTTGCCATGCAGAACAGGAGTTGCATGCATAGAGATGAAAGGCAACTAATTCCCACAAAACCTGCTGTACAGTCACTTTCAAGATTCATGATGCCCAAAAATGGTGATCTGCTACATCCTAGGGCAGTAATAATATTAAAGGTACCATTTTGCCTACCAGCCACTTGACAAAACTGTCCCTGGTTGGTTTGGATTTCTCCTCCTTCCCTTAGTTCTGCACACAAGCTCCTCTGAGAGCAGCAGCACCACAGAAATTCATAGAATCACTGCTGGGAGGAACAAACTAAATCCTCTGGGCTTCTTTTTCCCCAATCCAAATATCTATGCAAAACATGTTGAAGCCATCACTGTTACAGAGCCATTCCAGCTACACGAGACTGCAGGAATCTATTCCCTCCCCTCTATATGTGATTTTTGGAAAAACTGGCAAAATGCTGTTGAAATCCCAGTGACAGATTGGTTGCAATCCTGTAATGTTGGAACACTTGTATTACCTCCACGTCCTGCTCTAAGATGAGTAGTTACAAACTGTGCCATGGACTGCTGTGCATGACAGCACACCAATAGCCAAGGAATATTTACTTATCACTGGTAGCATTTGGTCTCACTGAAAATCCAAGTCAGTACTTCCATCAGAAGTGGACCTGGTGTTAACAATTTATTTTGATATTTCAGTGGCAAACCTTCTGTGTATATTTGTCAGTGCTGAAGAAAAGGAATGCAAAAAAAATCGTATTTACAGAATAGTATAAATGTTTATTTTTTGTGATTTATCTGACTGTTTTATTTGTACAATATAGAAAAGTGTATTCTTTGAATAGGTCTTGTAAATATAAATTTAATTTTCTACTTTTGGATGTAAACAGAACTATAAAATGAACCCTTGCCCCGTTCCCAATTATTTTTACGTAACTGGATGAACCTGACTGTTAATCTTGTCCAGCAGTTTGATGCAAATGGCTAAGGAAGTACATAAACCAATTAATACACTCTACACCAGGGAGAAGGGAGAGAGGAATCCAAGCTTAATATTTGAGAAAGCTTGTTCAAAACAAAATAGAAGAACTAAGAGCATTTGATTGCACCTTCAAATCTTTACAAGCAAAATATTCTCCAGCAATGCCATCATACATAATTACAACTGTAATCTAAATTTCACAAGTGCTTTTGCACACTGTATATAAATACACATCACAAAAGGTGCAATTTAGAGTAAGACACTGAATATATACAAAATAAACACAGATTGAAGTCTAAACAAAAGGCATATTGCAATCTGTTTGAAAAATAACGTAAGTAGGTATTACTTTATTCACTTACACTAATTTACATTTATACAAATCTTACTGGACTATATTAGGTCACTAGAAGGGAACGGAATATCCGTACTATCTACAGGTAAAGTTACTGTACTGATTTTTTAGTAAATCCAAGTCCTAATCATGAAAAAACATGGCATTTACTTACACGAGAGGTGGATTCCCTTTTCAGAGATTTGCACAAACATTGCTATTTATGCTCAGGGAGATGTCCTTAGCAGACAGAGCCCTTCCGACAGTGACTGGCAGGTCACACCTGGTCTGTGAGCCCACCACTGCTGCTGGCTGCCTCCCAGGCATTTCAAGGAGGCACCAGAGAAGGGTCAAGGGCCTTCTGCTCAGTGCACAGGGCTGGGAGTGAAGCATCCTCCCACCCTATTGCCTTGACACACACACACACAGGCACATATCTCTGCTGCTGGTGTGCCTAGCCCCTACCTCTCCCCAGCTGGCCCTGCTAGGAAACATGGAGAAAGAGCTCTGCTGCATTTCTCTGTATTTACAGTCTTATAGAAGGAATACAAAATCCCTTTTGGAAAAAACATAGCTAGTTCAGGCTGCAGTGAGACAGGTAATAAAAACGCCTGTGATTAAACATGATTAATGGATATTCATGATAGGTAAGTAAACTACCAGGTTAATTCGGCAAATGTGTTCCACTATCAAAAATGTGATCTGAGATTGCCTGTAACAAATACTGAAAAAAATCCCCTGTCTTAGTCTATACTCAGCTATAGCTGATTGCCCCCCCATTTAGTGTAAAAGGATCTGTGTCTGTTTTTGTAGCAATCCTGATTCTGTGCTAGTACTTCCTCTGATCACAGCTCTCACAATTATTCTAAACGACACTAAAAGAGCCCTTACGCCAAATAAATTGCCAACATGGAGAGAAGCAGCATCCTGAATACCCACAGCCAGGCTGAACATGATCCCTACCTACATTTGCAAGTCAATTCAGGTGCAGATTGTACATCTCCCATGACTTCAGCTTCTCAGGCCTAAACACTTTTCCAGGGTTACAGCTCGATCCTAGAAAACACAACAGACTGCACAGCCCTACCTCCAGTGAGGGATTAGGCTGCTGCAGACCTCTGAAAAACCAAGCTTCACCTAAACATCAGCATCAATCTGCTACACACTTAGGTAACACTACACTGGGCAGACAGTTCAGCATTGTGGTGTGGCTGCTTTTCCTCACTTTCAAGTCTTAGCCTTCAAGATCCAGCTTAAGAAACACCTGAGCACTCTGCCCCATTCCTATCAAAAATTCCCCATAATGCCATTCACCTCTATACTCCTTGGGCCCTGCTCTAGAAACATTCTCCATGACTTTCTCAGTGCTAAATCTGCAAGCAACCCCTCTGTATTATTGCCTATGTATCTCACAGTGCTCCATGCACTAAAGGGACATGCTGTGTCAGGTCCTAAATACAAGTACTAGCTTCCACTTAGATGCCTATTTCTACATATTTCCTTTCAGAATTATCTTGGACACGCTCCATATTACAGGCCTGTCAGCAAAAGCATGACCTAGCTGTTGACATCACCTGTGTTTTTCTGTATGCACAGTGATGCAAATCCATACACTGTAAATAATATATATTATAATAATTTATATATGCCCTTCAGACAATTATTCTGGGGAAAGGGGAAAACACATCTAATTTTTAAGAAACCCAGGGTAAAAGCTGTACATTGGGAAGAACTGACCTTTAGGCATTGTCTTACGTAGAAGAGGATTTAGCTAAGATTTAAAAAGCTCTACATCTTGTTATAAAAGAATTTCTTGTTTCAATCTTACATGGGTCAATTTACAACAAGCACCAAATTAACAAATATTATTAAATCCTTTATGCTAAACCAAAGTGTCCCTGTGCCTTAAGTGTTCTGTTCAGTCCGCTTCATTGTGGCTCATGTGCATGAGTCAGCAGTTCATGGCACAAGGGTCACCTTTGGACTTCCCTGCAGAGCTGATAACCCTCATCAGACAGCGACCAAACTCCTCCAGGATCATGCGCTCTGCTGCAGCTTTGGACTTGCCCGTCTTCTCCGCCTGCTCTGCCTGTGCCAGGAGGCATTCGCAGGTTGCATCGGCCACCTCCTTGGTGACAAACGTAAAGGGCAGCCTGAAACAAAGAAACAGCCACTTAGTGTCTGTAAAACCACACAAGGCACCTAACTCCAGGGCTGGACTAACTTTTTAGTCCAAGGACTGATGAGATTTCATCTGTCCCGTTGTTTCCCAGAGCCTTCAGATAGTGAAGAAGCCTCAGTAACAGCCAAATGAACCCCTACTGTTACAGGAACAAAATGTCCCATTCACCTGACTGCTCCCACCTCTACCTCTGAGCCTTACACAGACAAGGCTCAGAGATGACAGGGACATGCCTGTCACATCAAAAAGCTGTGTTAGAAACAACTCAAAGAGGGTGCAGCATTAACTTACTTCCCACCACCACTGCTGAGTGCTGGTGTTGGCCTTGTCAGCAAGTCTGAGATCTGGGAAGATAACTTGGTCTTCGCAGCAGTCTGCTGCTGGACCCTGACCTCTGCAGCATCTGCTAAATGCATCAATGTCTTTCGCTCCGGGCTTTCTTCAAAATTTTTACAGCCAATGCATTTGCATATGGAAGAACACATGATTTTTGCCTGAAAGAAACAAACAAAACATAAGAAACCTGTTGCAAGTTTGACTCTCCTTATGAGAAGCCACAACAAAAAGGAGATCCTATTTTACTCTCTTTAATCCTATTTTAATCAGACTCCCAAGTAGCAGTCCTTTCTCTAAACTCTTGTCTTCCCAGAATGTATACTTGAATCAAATCATAGAATCATAGAGCATAGAATATAAGTAAGTGGTTTCCCACTCATCCCTTTCTTCATCAGTCTCCAGTGGAATTTACACAGCTGAGTTTTGAGAAATGTCAGTCTACACTGTCTCTACATCCACAGACTGATCAGTTAGCAGATGAAGTAACAACAACTTTTGCTTTTGAATTCCACAGACACATTCTATCCCACGGCATCTGTGGGATTCTGCTTCAACTCGTCCTAGGGATTTGGTGCAGTAGATTTCTTTAGGAAATGGTGCTATTCAGCAAAAAACAAATCCAAGCCTAAGTTCAAAGTTGCTAAATTGTTTAAAATTAAAATAACAGAACAGCAGCAACCAACTTTTCCATGCACATACATGGCTTTCTATGTCCAAGCTTCTAGGAGAAGAGGTAACATTATAGGAATAGAAGCAAACAGAAGAGAAAACATTATAGCCATACAACAAAGAGACAAAGCAAATGAGAGAAGTCACTACACTAAAGGGAAAAAGATACTAATTTTCAAATGAGATAATGCTTCGTACCTCGTAACACTCGCAGTAGTTTTTGAGGCATCCCGAGCGCTTACAGTTACACCCTTTGCTGTGCCTCCGATCTGATTCTCCTTCCTTTCCTTTCCCTATTTTGGGCTTGAAGGCTTCAGGGTTTCTGTCGAGGCAGGCCTGTCAATGCAGACCCAAAGGGTCAGTCATTGCATGCAGGGAGCAGAATTTAGAGGTGCAATAAAAGAACTTAAGCCTTGCACATGTGGGAGGGGATCAGAGCATTATACTCCCACTCCGGAGCTTCAGAAAAAAGAAGCTAAATGACTTAGATCCCAGGGGGCAAGGGAAGAGGCCCCTCACCTTTATTGCTTTTTGCCTATCGTTCTCATGGTCCAGGTTGTTATAACAATTTGTACAGTTGCAGTTATTGCAGAATTCACCATTTGCAAAACAGTCACAATACCTGAAACAGAAGATGCAGAAGGCATTTGTAAATGTTGACCATCACATTGGTGTGTGAGTACTGACTCACACACTGCAGTAGCAGAAGTTCCTACTCCAGGACCAATATGGATAATGCTCAACTCCACACGTACAAGCAGTACCAGCCTCACCACAGAACCAAAATCCTCTGGTGCAGGTCTAGCTGCTGTCTAAAGACACAGATGGAGTTCAAGGGTGTCCACCTGAGCTCATCACATAGCACAGGTCCCCCAAGCAGTAAGAGAAGCTAATGAAACGTTTTCTGAGGGCGACTCTTGGGTCACCCACATATTGAGGGCCAGTCTGCTGCAGCCACCTCACAGCCAGCTCTGACCCAGACAGTTCAAGTCAGCCCTCAGGTGTCCTCACACAGCTGAAACAAAAGGCAAACAATTGGAGTGACAGTTAACAGGCAAACTAATCCAGCAAGAACCTTTTATTTTTTTTTTTTGTTAATTTTGCCCTTAAGTTGGGATGGAAGAATAGAAATGTAGTAACAATTGGTACATCTTGGGCTTTGAAGCACTGGTAACCAGGGGAAAGTTCAGAATGAGGATAAAGTTGACTTTAAAGAAGGACAAATACATGAACAAAAAGCAGCAAAACATGGACAGGTAAAGCCAATCACATTGCCATGCCTCTTATGTACCTCTGGTGCCTCCCATCAAGAACAGCATCTCACCAATCCACAGACTCACAGATCTGATACAAGGAAACACCACATTCATCCCCAGCTCAGACATAGCTTTAGGCCACAACAAACTCTGACTTGTTTCAAGGCTTCCAGGACCACCTCCACCTAATAGCTAAAAGCTGCTAAACCTCTTCACTTGCTTTTCAAATCCTGCTGGGGGTGTATGATCATTTTTTGGAGCCTAAATCCATTGTTAAACTGGCTTTCTGTGGCTTTCCCAGCCTAGCAATACATAAACTAGATTAGGGTTGCCCTGGAGCCCACTGCAACCCTTCATCAGGTTGAACTGGATTTTGGAGATATTTAGCATCTTGAATTGTCCCAGGAACAAACTAAATCAAAAGCTTTTACAACCTGTAATAGCTCTGCTTTCTTTTTTAAAATTCAGTGGTAGCATTGTTCTGGTTTCAAAAAAAACCCAACAAAACAGTGCCAACATCAGGGCAGAACGTAAGTGAGCAAATAACTGAGTTGACTTCTAAGCAGAACAGGCTATGTGCCTGCCTTCCATGGGCATTTGGGCAAAAATAAGTTCCCCTTCAGACAGAAAAAAGGTTTTACTAGTGAGAAAGCATCTGTGCCAGAGTGCATTAACCATGTGCTCTGTACCAGTGCCCAGAACACATAACATCAGTGATTTACAAGAACAGTTTGTTTCCTAACAGCATTCTGAAGGTGCGAAGTATTCCCAGTGATGCCATTACTCTCCCAGAATTTCTAGGACACATTCAGACACCAAAACCTAAACCCCTACACATCTAACATACATTGGGCACTGTGAGGTCAGTCATGTATGTAAGATATCTGAAAAACAGTTACACATCTTCCTGCTATGCAACAGACAAGTCTGAGACTAGGAAACACAGGGCACACCTCCCCATACAGAGGTGGGGTGCACTACACAGAAAGACACCCATACTTAGGAGTTTAAACACACTTCTTAACTTGGGTTCAGATGCCATTGCATCACTTCCCCCTCAAGTACCACACCCCTGATTTCCTCTTCATTGTCTAGGATTCAGGGAACCACAGATTAATTTCAGTATCTCCTCCCACTCCTGTCCCAAACATATCAGTAAGCTGACTGTGCCTCAAGCTGAAGAAACTCTCAGCTCCAAATGCTTTTGTGTCAAATTCTGATTAATACATGGCATGGAACATCAAAATATCTCACGGATAAGCAAGAGGCAGACCTATCAGTGAAGAACCACTTGTCTATTCAATCCTTTAACAAAAGATACACAGCCTGATTTTTCTGAAGTATTTGATTCAGCATGGTAGTACTGATGCACTTCACCAAAGTATAGGAAATGTCCATGAATGATACCATGAGATAACATTTCACTCATGGTACCAACAAGGCATCCAGAGCTCCTGAGTGGAACTGGCTTCACCATGAAATATGTTACATGATGCAAAATTAGATATTTTTAAATGTTATGGTCCATATAGCTCACAGGAGTTGCAAAATTACACAGGCTCTGCAACATCTCCACCAATATCCACCTTAAATCAGCATCTAGATGTAAAATTTCTGATATACTTAAAACCATTATATTCTGATACTTGGTGCATGTTTGTGTTGCCAAAAATAAGGCTTAAAAGACAAAAACTGTACCAATCTGTACTTACAATTTCAAACACAGAGACTTAGTACAATTGCAAGGCTTCCTGGGGCGGTTTGCAGACTCAGAAGAAATTATTCTGTAGGGGGAAAAAGGCATTTATATACGCACAGTTTTATCAGTTTCTTCTTATTTCAAATTCACGTAAACAGCTCATAATAAAAACTTTGAAAAAAATCTTTATATTCCCCTTGCATTAGGTTTTTGGCTGACTGTGTTTAAGTAACTATTATAAATAGTGCCTTTCCGACCTAGAAAGAGATGGATTATTTGCTGCCAATTTGGATGCTTGCCTGAAGTAGAAATTAGGCTTTAAAGCTAGAAGAAGCATAACTAAAAAACTGGAGTCAGGGAAACCTTCCCCAGAATCCCTTCAAGTGCAGTGGGACCAGATCCAATCAGAATTCACACAACATGATTGTGCCTTTTCTTTTGTTCTGCTTGGAATTAAAAAAATCCCAGAAAACAAAAAATACTCCCTCGGGAATAATTGGAAAGCAAGCCAAATCATGGTATTCAGTTTTCAGATAAATTTTATAGCAGACACAGTCTTTAACTGCTCCTAAAACTTGGATTTTGTGACAGTAATCGCTTCTGATGAGATTTGTTCCGTCCCTATCCAGCAATTTCTGCACGTAATACGAGGGAGATTAAATCAAACCCGTTCATTTGAATAACTGCATCTGGATTTGGGATTAGTTTGCATCAGTTGAGGTTGCAGCAACAAAAAGCACCTTCATGTTCACAATTTCCAGCAAACAGTAACACAAAAGGACTTTGCAGAACAGCTAAGCCTGCTGTATTGGCAAAGAGAAAATAATATATGCTAGCTGTTGTTTTCATCCTTAAAGAAAAATGCCAAGGCTGAAAAAACCCAAAGCCTCCTATCAGGATCCATTTTGCTGTTTGGCTGAATTTCTGCATGTGTTAAGTATCTAGCTTATATGTTGTCCAGAACCTCTTTGCAGCAATGTTGAGAAACAGTTGAGGCCTGTAGCTCACCGGTGCTGCTGCAAACAAAAAATGAGCAACAGGGAGCTTTCAGGTCAACTTCCTGCTACATGAGTTCAAAAAACAGAAAGGAAAACACAGCTTTGATCAAGAGACTGGCTCAAATGTCAGAGAGATTCATATCCTTCAGTCAGAGGTAATAACCACACCACAGCACACTTGAGTGTCTTGGATAATTCCCCAAACCATATTCCAAGACCTCATGTTTATTCAAGCAGCCTATTTTACAGGTTTTGGGATTTTTTAATCTAAACTCTTACCCGTTAAATGGCAGCCGTGCCTGGGACTGGACACTGGATGTCCCTGTGAAGCCAGTGTTGCTCGCTATAGATACATAGGATGACTGTTGTAGCTAACAAAACAAAAAGGTTAATGCCTGACATGAAAGAAATCATACACAAGAGGATGTGTGGCTGATCTTTAAATTAGCTTTCCAGATATTGCTATAAAATGAACTTGCTTCTAAGAACACTTATAGAACTTGGACCAGGTGGCAACTTCCTGCCTCTATACTCAGCATAAAAATATTATTTTAGATTATATTTTTTGTTGTTTATTACAGTGTCTAGACCCATACAGATGACAGGGATAACACACAGAAATGTTCAGACCACAAACAGTTCCTGCTCCTAAAAACATGTTCATTTCCCCCTTAATAGAGCAGAATCACTTCCTGCACAAATTTGTAGCTTCCTTTATATACAAGCCACTTACTATGAAATTAAGCAAAATGGTTTGCATTCCAACTCCTCTGCACACCTGAACCCACCATTTATTCTTTATATTAAAAAAAAAAAAATCTCATCAGAACCTGCCAAACAACACTGCTCTGGGCTACCTTCTTTAGCATTACCTACAAGCAGCTTTTTGCTCCTGCTGGAACAGGTTCTGGGGACATATTGGCACATAGCAAAACGTAGACCTACTGGGGCCAGGCAAACAGGGATAGGTTGTGACTGGAACACAAACCTCAGAGGACAGGTCCAACAGAGGCTAGTTTTAAAGTAAAATTTGCAGAACTACACTGGAAGGACACAGTAACAATCTTCAGGGCCAAACTGCAACTGTGACAAAACCGAAATGCAACCAGAAACCAGTCTGGTACCAGTAAGGCCAAGGGCTACCAGAGCCTTTGTTTCTACAAACTTCAGACTTCAGCAGAACATTTAATTCATTCCCCTTTTCATCCCGAACATTGGTCAGATCTTGGCAAAGAGCAAAAATCCAATCCCAAGGCCTCAGCTGGAGTGACTGCTACCACCTGCTTCTGACCCCTGGCAATGTGCTTAGCATTAACTAACACCACTTTATAACAAAGACAGCCATACTCTGTGACCAAGCAGGTCACATATATGCTCCCTTTCTCCTCATCATCAGGCCCTGAAGGTCCTGTGAACCAAGCAAACAAACCAATAGGATTTCTTCTTCCCCTTACTACAGGTTTCAGGACTCCTGGGCACCAGGGCAATTACTCTGCTCCTTACTGGCCATGGAGGACTCAGGCACTCAGACAACCAGGTGGTAGTGACCGTCACAGAACAGGGAAGTGTAACAGCACACAGAGCAGTTATAAAATCAAGCTGTTCCAAGTCCTAAGTGATGAACCTGGACTGGAACTGCTGCTGGACACTGAGCCCTGTGACTGCCAGTGGCCAAGGTCACCTTCACTGACACCTGCTTCCTCCAAGGACCAAGTAACTTGTACTCTTTCATATGATTTTCAAGTCTAGGTTATGATTGTTAAAGTGATGAAGCAAACTGCATATCAAGATCTGACCCAATATGCAGAGGGTCTAGGTGATTAGAAATTCCAAGTTGAGATCTAGGTGATTCAAATAAGTTGGCATTATAAATTCTGTACTACGCTACTCAGAACTGTACTACACTGATTCTGCTTATAGAAATGCTGTGCTATTATGCTAATAAAAACTCCTCTTGAGAAAACAAAGCTTTAACTGTAACTATGATTGTAATTAAAGTGCCATTGTCTTTCTGCCAAGGGTCCCTAAAAGAAACTGTTGCCTCAGTGTCAGATGACAGTAACAGTGCAGGAGCCTTTAAGAGAAAGGCAGAATGTTCCATAAGAGCAGCATTTGCTAACCATCTCTGGGACAGGCCATACCTGTGTGACATACTGAGCTGGAAGGACTGCATAGCCAACATTTCCTGTGCCAGGGGCTGGTGCCAGCACAGTGCCTGGCGGGAGGTTGGTGAGGTTGGGCTGGATCTGTGGCAGTGGAGTGGCTGGCATGATAAGTCTTTGTTGGGGCTGACTAGTAGTGACTATTTGAGAAGCTGAGTTGATTGGCTTGGGCACCACCTGAAAAGAAAAGAGCTCTTTATTAAATCAGTGTTTCAGTCATTCAGAACACACTTTTATTAGCAGAACATTTCTTCACAGAGTTGAAAGCAGACATTTTTTCTGTCCAGCCAAAACAGGTTAGGAATATTACATGACTTGAACTTAACTCACCTGTTTCACAGTCTGTGCTGGTACTATGGGAACTGACATACGCACTGGGGTTGCGTTCACCACCACGGGCTTCGCTGGTGTCAAGAAACAACATCATATGAATGTGTATTAGTCACTCCAAGTCCACAGTTCAGCCCTTCAGACTTTCACACATGCATAACACAAAGGTACTTAACACTGTAACTTATGGCATGCAACGCTTGGGTCCAGACAACACCTTTACAAACAGGTATTTGGCCCAGGAGTGTGTGCACACATTTTACAGCAATGGCTTAATAAACCAGCCAGGGTGCAGACCTCCTCTGGACACTGGATTTCCCTTACATCCCTTTTCCCTTTGAAATCTTTTATTCTATCACTGCTCTGGAAAGCATGGACAGAAACCAGCAAAAACACCTGGCACGTCTAAAGCAATTTACATGGAAGGATCTTCATGTTACAGAGTTTTGTCAATATGCTTGTGGGCTGTCCTACCATCATGCTCTTCATATAGAGGAGATGAGAGAGGCCATGAATCACCCACAAATCTAGTAAACTAGGGAAAAGCAACCTAAAACGCTCCCAGGATTCAGGCCCAACTACAGAGCAATTTGACACAAAGGAGCATTTTCACATAGAAACCAGAGGTAGCAGCAGAATATGGAATTAACATAAAAAAGTCTTACCACAAACCAAGTACATCTGGCAGTCTTCACACATGTCTGTTGTGTACACATTTTAATCGTTACAGAACAAACACGAAAGATAAACCCAAGAGAGGCTTCAGACAATATGTTACCACCAGCACTTACCCTGTTGCAGAGGCTGAGTACTCGTACTGGGATTTTGACTGGCAGATTGGGTTGAACTACTGGCTGTTGTGGCAGTAACGAGTCTGACATAATGGAACTTGCTTCCAGGGACCTGAATCTGCTGAACATTGGGTGCAGTTGCCAAGGGAATAATTGTCTTATATTGAGATGTACCCACTCCTCCTACAGTAATGGTCTGCACTGCTGATTTCACAGCCTGTTAAGCCAACACAGACAGCACGAGTTACTTGTACAAAGGCAGAAAGAACATCAGCATGTTTATTTCTCAATTTGTTAGTGAGCAACTCTAGCATACCACTTGTACCCTTGAGAGGGAAGACAGTTACCCCACTTTTGCTTTCTAAAGTAGAACAGATGTAAAGGGAATAAATGCCTCTCAACAGCTAAGAGTAAACTCAGTTCCATTTTCAGTGCTCTACACCAAACAACAGAGTAAACTAGTATTTACATGAGTAGGGTGACTCAGTCCACAAGATACAACATCTGCCAAAATTATTTAAGGTAACTACAGAGAACATGGCTTAGTTTCTTTTCCACAATCAAACAAACAAACAGCAATATTCCTACTATTAAAAGCACACAGTAAGAACTTGCAGAACAGTTCGTGCTGCGTGTGTACAGGTATGTCCTGTTAAGATAGTTTGTGATTAAACCACAGAAATCACTGTGCAACCCTTAAGAGGAAAAGGGAACAGAATCCATAAACCGATGGACATCAGAAAGAGTACAAGCTGAGAAATGAAAGAAGCAAGAACAATGAGGAGAAGCAAAACAAATTCATTAAGAAAAAAGGCAAAATGCTGAAAGAAAGGGAGCTCAGCAGACCTGTGCTACCTTACAGCTGAAGTATCAGTATACCTGGAATTTGCAAAAGTTCATCTTTCCAACTTTTCTCAAACTACAAACTAATAACAAGAAAATTTTATTTCATTTATACACTTTCATAAGTCAACTAGTTTGATAATAGCCTCTTTTCCCAGACTTACTTAACCTCAAACCTTGATTTCTTCCTTTTTCCATTTTTTAGAGCTCAGCTTTTTATTCTCAGTATCTTTCACTACTGCTATTAAGCATATTGTCCTTGACATCAAGTTTAAGTACTACATTTGGTTGACAGTAGGATGTGAATTCTTATGGAAACATTTTCTCAGCTGCCCAGCTTTCAGCAACTACACAAATGAAATCTCAGTTTGCATGCATTTTACTAGAAACACAACCCTGGTCTTCTAAAAGATTTTTCTTGGGATTTTTTTATTTTTCTTAAGATGCTGAAACCATAACAAACCAGAATATCTAAATAAGCACTATGTGCAAGCACAATCACAGACATTATCAAAGTGAGACCAGACCTGTTCTCTCTAGCACACAAATGAGCAGCTGCTATCCAAGGACAACTGGGAAAACTAAAATTCAAGGGACAATTCTTCTAAAGGCATGTTCTTGAGTCCAGTGAAGACAGGTGAGGCCCTTGTGTTGCGTCAGATAGATTTGCATCGGAACTCCCACAGACATCTCCGTTTCCTCACTTAGGGCGGTTGAATTAGAGAGACTTAACCTTTTAACAACTATTCCCAAAGACAGTTTTCCTGGGGGAAAAAAGTTCAAATCTCTATGGTGTTCATATTCTCATATCATCATTCCAATTATCTCCTGTATCAGTAAGATAAGAGACTGGGAAAATCTGTCTGAATCTCTGGTCTCATGCTGTACGTGTGTGTCCACTTCCAGCTATATCTATACTCTGGATATATTTACACCCATACACATCCCTTCATGTTTACCACAACAAGAGTACAAATATTATGATAGAAAAAGATTTACCTAAGATAACAAAAGAGGAAAACAGCAAAAACTGTCAAATGTCAATTTTGTCTTGTGACTAATTAATGCAAAACTATTTATAAAAGCTATTATGGAAAACCCCATTTTTCTAGAAATGACATATAGGAAATAAATAATTTCTGGTTCTGTGGGCTGCAGACCAGATCTCTAGAGAAGGAATATGAACTCCACTGCTGCAAACCTCAGAAATACCTGGAAAGCAGCCCTAGGCAGTGGCATAGCAACATTGGCAGAAGAAAGAGAACCACCCGAAGAACTCCACCTTGTGTGACTTGGGAGATTCAGTACACAGAAACAAGGATTTGCATCAAGTGGGGCCTTCCAGGTTGGAAAGCTGCTTTCTAACAGCATACCCTTGTATGGGCTTGCAATGGTTTGCACACTTCAGCTGAAGAAGTACACACTCCTCGGGGCAATACTTGAGCCAATTCCTAAGCAATCCCAAGAACACTGTCCGATGGACCACTGCCAACCCATGGTCCAACACTCCAGTCTCCAGCAAGCAATGACACAGACACACCAGAAGACAAAGGAAAGTCAGTCTGTACCTGGGTGGTTGTGTGGTTGACTATAGCCTTCCCAGGGGAGGAGGGTGCTGACTGCTGCACTGTGAGGATCTGCTGTCCTAACGCTACATTCAGTGGGACGCCCACCGTCTTCTGGGGGGAGTTGGGAGGCTGGGAGGCCACTGACACCACTGTTAGCTGCTTGGCAAAACAAAAAGCAGTTTAAACCTCTGTGCAGAATACAGGACCCTGTACACATACATCCCCTCCTCAGGACAGTACAGCTCTCCACCAGAACAGAGCTCTCTCTGTGAATAAGGGCGCTGCATTTAACCTCAACTCACACAGGTTCAGCTGTAACAACACCAAATAGAGCCCTTAGGAACTTGAAGGCATCACTGGTTTCCAGCACCAAAAGGCTTCTGCAGAAACCTAGCACAGCACCTGGGTGGGAGTGAGGGGTTGTCTTTTCATTTGTTTTGTTGGGGTTTTTTTAAGGAAATTATCCCATTGAAGCCTGAGCATTGTCAAGAGAGATGTTCTAAATGAAAAGGGTTATAATTGACACAATGGCTATTTCATCATAAATAGGAATTTTAAAGAAAAGCTGCTCAAAAGACAAGACAATTCTCACCTCACACTACTGATTCAAAGTATAAGAAAATGAGTACTTTCAAATCTACACTGCAGTTTCCCACAGAGATACAGTTTTCTGACCACATTTCTGCAGAGTGCAGTGTTGGAACACTAGATAACCACACCCCTCTTCCAAGGCTGGTTTTCTACTTTCTGTTCTAAACTTGCTTATGTTTTAAGAAAAATCAGATACTTAGAATTACTTATCTTCAGTAAATTCAAGATGTAATCCCTAGAGTCTTTTCACACTCACTCCTAGTTAAAAAGAAATAACTTTAGAATAAAAATGAACTTCTTTATGTTGCTTCTCTTACTAATAATTGTCAAGTCCTTTGCTCCATCTGTATAACATTTTATCACTAAAGCACAGCCAAACTAAAATAATTCTTTATTCTTACATTGCTTTTTATACATGATATTTAGTTTGCTTGCACTGTGCAGCTTGTCCCCTATCTCCCTTTCTCCAGCAATATTCCTCTTCTCAAGACAATTATCAAATCTAAAACACAAGTGTCAGCCTGACCTGTGCCAATCTCCTGTTCTGTGTTTGTCAAGGACCACTGCAAATTCCATTTACTTCAGAAGTGATCAGGGAAGACTAAATTGCCTGTGCAGTAGCAGGCAATGGTTAATAAGTGCTGACCTATTAATATTATTGAGGTCTCCTCTTAAACAGCCTGTTGACGTTTTATGAAGGCATTAAAAATAGTTTGAGTGCTTGGCTAAGAGGGAACAGCTGCTCTCAGAATCGATGGTTAGGGAATGACAAGAAATGGCAGGAATGGGAAACTATGCAGTAATGCATATCTACTTAAAACCATAGTAAGGGAGCCAACTGAGAAAAAATCTAAATTAGGGCATTACCACAGAGCATTGTGATGCAAAATGGAGACTCTGGAGATATTTTTATGGACTCTGGAGATATGTTTATTATCTCTGGAGAGATAATAAAGAGCTTGTAGCAAAGATACAGAGAGCTCCATTCAGACCACTGTGCAGGAGGGATAGAAGGCTGCAGCCAGAACAGGTCCTTACCTTATTGGGGGATTTGAGTGGTGAGATAGCTATTTTATTCGGTGTCTGTTGTGTTGTTGTACTCAAAGATGATCCAATGACTCCGCTCTCAGAGATCGTTATTGTCTTTGGTGGTGTCCCTGGAGCAGACTGTGAAAAAACCCTACCTATAAACAATGAAGATACCATCAGCTCCAGTTATCCCTGGTCACAGTAACTTTTAAAGCCAAGTTTTCCCTGCCATTTGTGCAATTCATCCCTACTTCTGAGAGTGTACAACCTGACAGGAAGGACACTGGCATTATTCAAGTTAGATTTAGCAACGAAGAAGAAAATAATTGCTGTTATTAGAAATAAAAAGACAGTTTTCTCCGGCTTAAAAAAAGAGCCAAAATGCACATTGAGCTTTCTGTGCCATTTGGCTGATAATTCTCAAAAGCTGGGACAGTGTCCTGAGGAGCAGAGCCCTCCAATACACCTGTACCACGCACAAACACCCACCCAGCTGGCAGTTTCCTGGGAAAGCCCTGGGCTGCTGCCAACGTACAGAGAAACTGAGCATCTGTGGGGGACTCCTTCCTTTGAAGCCTCAGCCATCAAAAACAAGCTGTGTTCCAGTGACCAAGAAAAAGGTGTTTGGTCTGTCTACAATCAGCTCTGAGGCTTTTGGGATTTTCTTTTCTCTGTTGATGGTTGCCTCTTTCACTGCCTAACAGTTTTAAGTCACGCTACCACCCATATTTTCATGTGTGTGTCATATATTCTCTCTCTTTTTACAATGCCAAAAAAAGATTAAACAACAAAAACAGCAGCTCCAAATCATGACATCAGTTTCAGGAATATTGCAAACTCCCAGAATGGAAAACAGATTTTTCTTTTCCATACTTTCTATGTTTCTTTCCAAAGAGTGCTTGAACACTGAGCTTTCCTCTGCTTCACTTTGGTTCACTCATTTCTGTCATAGCTTCTGTCACCCATTCTCTTGTACTACATTTATAAAAATAAGAAAGAAACAAACAAATAGCAGCATAACTTTTCCATCCAAAATCAACTAGTGGTATAACAATTACAGTCAACTGGAACTAACAAGAAAAAGCACTCTCCTCATGGAAAGCTGATTTCCTCTGAAGTCGATGTGCTCTAAAGTAACCACTTTTGTGCATTCTAACTAACAGCACAGATAGTGGCCAGCAGCTGCTAAAGCCACATGCAACCTGAAGAATGTCAGTCTATGGGGAATTTCACCATGTAGAGGTTTCAATCCTTTGAGTTACTCTCTTGGTGACAGCTTTCCCCTTCTCACTGCATCTCCTCTGTACCCCTTACCATCAGCTTCCTAAACAGAATCTGGTTGCTTATATTAACAAGTCTGTCAAAAAAAGTTTAAAACTTCCACCTCATCTTGCAGGGATTTCCATACAATTAAAAATATTTATCAGATTCATGAAAAAATGCATACAAAATCAAAACACAAACCACAAATGTTACACCTTCCCTAAAGTGAGACCAGCCTCTCAAAGCTGGCAAGCTGTGCTGGCTGTTTGGAATAGTGAGGGAAAAGCCAATATTTAAAGATTTCCCTCTCAATCAGTGAAGCAACTTTACCTCCCAGTGATGGTTCTCTCACAGGCTAGGCACAGGTGATTTTTCAAAGTACTGATTTAAAAACTGCAAGTAATTTCTAATGTTTTTGGGTTGGGATTTTTGTTTGTTTGGATTGGTTTTTTTAAACACACAAGAAACTTAACTCGGGTATTTATAAGCATAGCAATCTTCTTACAGGTCTATATATTTGGTAGGGAATTTAAGAAAGGAGACAAACTGGAGAGTGGGATGGGGAATTCCTCTTTTACCCAAAACATGCCAGGCTGCAGGCAGCCTGACAAGTCAAGAAAAAGATTATGTTCCAGCTATAGGCCATTCACTGGCATCTATCACTGTTTTGAATACGGGAGACAGTTGAATCTTTTTTAACACCAGCTCAAGTCCCAGTGCTGTAAAGACTTAAAAAATTGTTTAAATATGTGGAAAAGATTTTAGGCCTGCTTAGGCTGATCAATCTGTAAACAGTTAAAGACATCCTTCACTGCTCTAAAGACAACTCCAGGTTCCTACACTTGTCTTTTTCAGAAAAATTAGATGCCCAAGATGTTTAGCAACAGATACACTGCCATTAAAATCAAGGTATTACACTGTGTTTTTTTCTTTAATTTTGTTGGTGTTTTTGCTGTTGTTCTGTGTTCAGTTGGGCTTTTTTTTTTTTTTTTAATAAGGATACATAGAATTGTTTACCAAAGAGAAAGACCATTTGTTATTTGCCTTAATTACTTTCTCAGACACTTCTGCGATGGTTATTTCAAAGTAGGTGAGCAACTTAACAAAAACAATATAGCTTTATTCACTTTCTTCGTTCAAACATTTTTTTCTGTTACTTGCATGTATTACATTTAAGTCCAACTATAAGCAGATTAAAGTAATACAAAAGCATGTGTCTCCCTTTCCCCCTGTGTATTTATATAATGTTTCTACAAATACTTTCTGTTCATCAAGTAATCTTTTTTGTGGCTTTGGGGTATTTTTTTTTGTCTCCCCAAAATCCATGAAGTAAAACTACCTTGCAGTAAAAGCAACTCTGCAATTACCAAGATTACTCTAAACAAGCTAAGTACAAAGGTACCAACAACTGCATTTGTCTGCTTCTACCCAAAGAGTTTTCTGATTTTTTTTTTCCAATTGTTTGAGGTACTTTGACAGAAACTATAGTAAAATTGTTGAGACAGAAGAATTCCTACAATTACCATTTCTTTGAAAAGCTTTTAAAAATGGTAAAGCAAAACAAGTCAAAGTAGTACAACCTGCAATGACTGGTGACACTTGAGTGGTCTGCCCTGTAACAGCTTTGCTATTGACTGGTTTTGCAAATATCAGCTTGGTGATCACCGGGCCAGAAGTTGGGGTTCGAGTCTTCTTCGCAATCTAAAAGATGGAGGAAAAAAGATCTAAAGTAACTTGAGCATTTTGGATCTAAATTATTGTATTGTTAAGTACATTAAAAAATAAAAAGGGAAATACTTGCACACATAATTAGAAGAATAACTGTGTATCTTGAATTTCACCTCCTTTTCTCCTTATGGAAAGAACTAGGAGATTATCCTTGACACTTCAGAATGCCAGCTACCAAAGTAGAATAGCCAAATTCCTCTCAGCTTTTTCAGAGGATAGCTCTCTGTGCCAACATCCCATCTTCAAGATGCTGAAATTATTTCTCACGTATGGTTGGTCTACATAAAAATGTTAAAATTAAATGCACAACTCTCAGTATTTGAAGCTTTAAATGAAGTCACTTCTTTTTCAGCCAACCAGGACAAAACTTGTCCCCATGTGATTTAAATGAGACCACTACTGCTCTGAAACATCTCTTGACCATTTTGACATAGCAGCACACTTGTTTTGCAAATGGGGAAAATGCCTTCTACAACAGTTCCCCTAAAGTACATGGATCATCAGTGCCTGAAAGTTTTGAGTACTCACTAGCCAAGAACAAATCAGCTGGCTACCTCCAGGTACAAGGGGATCTATTTTCATATTATAACCCAGACTCCTGAAACACAGATAGACCAAGAACACGTACAGCAATTCAATGACAGATCAGCCTGAAATCTTTGTAAGCAGGAGTATATAGTCTTGTAAGTTTTAAAGAAGACTTTTTCCCCTTTTCCACACTGAGCAGTTAACTACCAGATGCATTTATTCCAACAGTTTTTATACACTGGCACCCAGCAAATGAACAGTTCAATTTAGAGGCTAACTTTTTCCAAAGACTTTTAACCTGATGACTGCAGAGGCTGCCTATGGATGTGGCCTGAGTCTATGTGAGCACACTGGAAGGCATTACTGAAGCCCTTACACCTGCCCACCTCACACAAAGATTCAGGCACATCCTGCCCCTCCTCCACCACACAGCCTCAGACACATCCTGTGGGCATCAGCCATCAACTCCAGCAATATCAGAGAGGCACAACATTAACATCCACGTGGGGAGCTGCCTCTCAAGGGCACAGAGCCACCTTTAGTACTCGAGCAGCTAAATCAGAAATCTGCCTGATGTGCAAAGATACAGAGCTGACAGCTACTTTCGACAGCCTGAGAAAGTTACAAATGCTCAAATGAAGCAACTGAGTAGGCTGGAAGTTATGGTTTCCTACACAAAACCCTATCTATAGAATTTGTTGCCTGAAAACACCTTTTTTACAACCACATAAGGCAAAAACATTCAAAGTATTCAGCAGCACATAACAAATTCATCAGCTGCTCCACAAAAAGCACCGGTGAGGCTGCCCCAGCTCCCAGCAGCAGTCACAGCACAGCCAGGGAAGCTGGAGCTCCCCTCTGCTATGGCACTGGAGCCCTCCAGGCTGCTGTGCAAAGCCAAGGGCACCTCTCTATGCCTGAGCTACACCCAGCCAGGGAAGCCAGCAAGGAGCAGCTCTGACACCAGGCACTGCCAGAGAATGTATTTCATTTAAAGGAAGCCATGTGCTGCTCCACAGTCACACTACAAGTGCTCCTCAGAGGAAAGCCTCATCTCAGAGCAAATATACTGCTCCTCAGGCACAGTAGCTGCTTTATAAGTGATATACAATTGTCAAGGCTTTAAAATGAAACAGAGGAGAAATAAACCTGTTCTTTTTGGAACATAAGTTATGTTCCAAATATGTTAACTAAAATACATTATATTATAGAATATATTAACTAAAACTTTGAAACATAAGTTGTTTCATGAAGGAAGCTTCATTCACAGCCCTGTTCACAAATTTAACTCAAAGCCATTTTTAAATGTCAAGGATTCAATTATCTTAGCACATATACAGCTGATAGATGAGCAGGCATTTAATCCGTAATTTTTTTTTCCCAGCCTGGACATGCTCTAATTTCTGATCAATTCTACACACTTCATCTACTTGACTTGAGATTTCTGTTTTGCTTAAATTAATCTTACCTTAACATAAGGTATTATTGCAACTCAACTGCTATTGCTTTTTCTCTGATGTGAGCAAAGTCTGGCTCAGAGAATGATGAACATTCAGCATGAATAGCCAGCTCTGGATAATGGCAGTTGTTCCCCAGTAACAGTCAATGAATGTGCTTAAATTACTAACACAAATGTGTGTAAAATACTACTGACCATTAACATTGAGTATTTCAGAAAAAAATTAAAAATCCCAAAATAACAGGTCAACACAAATAGCCCTGCTTCCCTCATACTCAACTTGCACTATCCTCCTCAAATAAATCCCCCCCTGCTTTTTAGGTGAACTGTTTGACTACAAAGAGGGAGATCTAATAAACAAGTGAATCCAGTCAGGGCTTAGGAAACAGCAGGACAAATGTGGTTGGTTATAAACGAGGAGCAGCAATCCCACCCCTACCTGCTGCCAAGCAAACCTTTCTGAGGTTTATGGCACTGGATAACCCCAGCCACCAAAGAGAAGCTTCTTGGTACCACTGGGAAATTCACTGCCCATTTCAGTAAAGATGGGAGAAGCCAGAGGAAATAATCAAGGTGCTCCTTTGATACTTCAGAATGGGCAAGTTCTGTGGAGCACTCTGCCATCGACTGTACTGATCACAAGGAGCTTAACATTATTGCCCTGCCTATGTAAGCTAAGCATGCCCTCTGCAAGTTACTTTGAGTTAGACTACAAATATATTCCCTGGAGCAACAAGCTCTTCCATAGGAATGTTATTGAATTTAGGAGTGCACACCAAATTTCTTTCCCCTACAGAAGTGATTTACCTGCAGGCAACTTGACTTCAAGGGTCAAGTTATATTTTCCTAAACACTCTCCACTAAAGATGAACTGGCAAGTTCAAATGGCTGGGCTTTGTTTTCATACTCTTTTCTATTCATACAGAAATAGGCACACTCATATCTCACATTTACTGCTGGATATCCACATAGTCAGCTATCACAAAGGAGCTAACACACTATAAATCTGCTCCCTAGAGGAGCTCTTGGGAGCCTGTCCATGTACCCACTCTCCATGTAATTTGTATTTGGCATAGTATGAAAAATCAGGGACTCTAGAAATAGAAAAGAACATCTTAACTTCAGAGATTAAGAAACTGAGCTAGGAATGGGAGTTTGAGGTTAGGGAGTGCACAAGGTCCCTTTTCAACGATGAAATAAAGCCACAACGATGGCTTAGCAGCTGCCTTGCCATGGTAGCAGCAATGCTATGGACACTGTTAAAACCAGAGCCAGTTACCACACAAAACAAGCACAAGTCAGACTTAATGGCAGCCCTGGTGATGTGTCTGGACACCTGGTTCAGAGTCATGTGCAAAATCAAACTCCTGCTTAATGAACCTGGACTAAAGTAGTAGAGCAGCAGGCACACCACCACTTTTAAGGCTGCAGGCAGGCAGGAGCCACAGGCTGAAAGCAGATGTATCTGCCCAGTGGTTGTTTTTCCACACATCCATGGCACTAGTTTCAACTAAATCAGGACAAGCTGCTAAGGACAGTAATTAACCTCTGGATATAGATGAGGCCAAAGGCCCTGCCACACTTAACACTTTAGTCTCATACATCTAGAACTGTAAGTAGAGAAGGAGTCAAATTCCCTGAAACATTTTGCTGAACTCTACCAATTATGCCTCAGGTGTTGAGACTTAACTATCATAATTAGATTACAAGATTAGATGTCAAGGCAACTGAGTTTCTCTAATGTTAACCAAAGCCCCTATGATAAGAACTTCGTAATCTCATCTATACCAGTTCACTTCTCAGCACTAAGTCAAAGTCTGTGCTGCCCTCCATCTGAAATACCTGATTCACAAAGCCACAAGAGATAAATAACACAAGACCCACGGGGAGTCAGGGAGGCATTCATGTCCTCCTTTTTCACTCACTGAAAGTTTAAGAGGCTTGTTCAGGGTGATGGGGTAAATGAATCCCTCCATTTTCTAAGACAGGGACTAAAGGACTCAAGTTGTGGGTTACCTGCTCGGTCATTCAGTGTAGAGAAGAGCCAGAATCTCTCACTCAGTCTCATCTAGCACTCTAATACTTCAGAAATTTTCTACACTGTCTGTGAAGTACTAACACAATCATTTCCCCTGCAGTATCTGGTGCTAACCTTGTCTTCTTGCTTTTAATTTCTACTCCCTCCTCTCCTTGTGGGGAAAAAAAGACTTTCAAGTGCTAACAATTCAATCTGTTTTGCAAAGGGAACCAACAGCTTAACAAAAGAAACCACAACAAAATAAATGTACCCAAACTGCAATTAACTAGATTTAAAACCAGATTCAGGTCCATTAGTAAGAGCTTCTGCTAAGGAATGTGTAGAATTCCCAATGGCAAATCGCAGAAGTCGATGGCCGAGTCACTGATTTCAGTCACCGACAGCACAAATCATCTCACAAAACGAAAAACCACATCACAACTAAGTTGTTCTCAGTTTCCTGTATCTGTCATTGGCAGTGAATAATGAAGCCAAGTAACAGGAACTGATCCACTCTTAAATGTTCCTATGATGACTAAAGACCAGAGACTTTCTTGAAAACTATAGTGACAATCATTTATGTTTTAAATAGCCATAATTAAATGTGTCTCCAGGTATGATGTGGCAACAAAAAAGGAGAAAATCAAAATTGGTGCAGGAATCAATTTCAACTTTAAAGAAAATATTCAGAACTGATCTTATTCACCTGCCATGAAATACTAATTAAGGAACATTTGGTTAATAAGATCCTTTAAACTTTGTCATTTTTAATAGCATATCTAAGAGTTTAATTTCTCATTTCATTTAGACAGTAAAATATTTTTCCATCATAACCTGCATCAAGTTCTACCTGTCCTTCACTTTAAGTAAGAGATCTTATTTCTGCCTCACTGCCAATAGAGCAAAGTCATTCGCATTTAGCTCTGTCTCATAGTAGATGAGAATCAGACCCTCTGGGTCATAACCCAAGTCTTTTCAACATATTTTCAGATCCAAGCAGATTTTCTGTGGTTTCAGATATCTCAAGAGCCATTCAGAGATTGGAAACAAAACCTTGACTGTTCAGCTTATGACAATGTCTAGTCCATCACAGTCTATTAACAAGCCTAACTCAATTTGAGGCAGACAAGATACACCTTTCTGTTCTTTTTCAGATGCTAGAAGTTTTTTCAGAGAGTTCATTTAAACAAACTGAACACAGTAGGCAGAAGCTACTCTTTCATAAGGGAGTGTATACTTTGAATAAAAAACAACAGGCATATAGAGTTGAATTCAGTCGTCCTGAAAGTATGTAGAATTTATTTTTATAAAATGAAAATAATCAGAAAATTATTTTCAATTTACTGAAGAGTTCACTTTCTGAGGCAAACCCTAAGTTTCTGGACAGTAGCTAGAGGCAAACAGCATAAAATGGCAAATGCATCCACAGATGAAAGCATGGGCTAAGAGCAGCATTGTATTTTTTAATACAAAGAATAAACGCAAAGGCTGAAAGCAACAGTGTGCCAATCAGTGCAGGAAACAGACAACAATTGCAGTAACAGAACTGGTTTTAAGATGTTTCATCAGCATAACTCATTTTACCTGTACTGTTTTTACTTGCTGGGACTGCAAGACAGAGGGCTGGGCCGCAGAGTTTATCAGCTGACTTCCCTGCGTCAAAGCTGAGACACCCACAACAGGTTTCACTTCCGACCGACCTCCAATGACAACTTTGATCTGCTGGCCTTGTACCTTGGAGTCTCCACCCTGGGCCTGGGACACGGCCTTCTGCGACTGCGGGAGCTGGCTGTGGGGTAATGCTAAAACAATAGGCTGGCCAGACTTGCCCAAAGTTGTTACAATCAGCTTTTGCCCGTCCGGTTTAATACTCTGACTGCCTATTTTAATATCAGTGGCCTTGTTCAGAATAATCTGATTAGCTGAGATAGTGACAGGGGTCTGAGCACCAAGTTTATGGAGGCCACCTGGAAAGGCAGGCTTTACAGCTGCATTCACATCAGGGCTTGGGGCTGTGGCGCTCAGCGCTGCATCTCCTGAGTGGCTGCTGGGCACAGGAACCGATTCCGTGGTGACTGTGGCTGTAGTTGTGGCTGAGGAGTCGGTGGTGGAGCTGATGTTCACTATTTCTTCCAGTTCTGTTTCCATGGGAATAGAGTCTCCCATCGGCGAAGACACGATAACGGCCTCGATGCTGTCTTCTTCCACCAGAGTTATGCCGGTGTCCATGATTTCCTCAGGGAGCAAGCTGTTGACTTCTGCTGAAACCACCTCCATTTTAGTAGCTGTGGCAGTGATGGCCGGAGCAGGTACTGCAATATTTTAAAAGGTTATTGGCTTCCAGAAAACATACATTTTTAAAGCTTTATGAATAGTATTACCAAAGAAGAAAATATAGCAGAATCTTTTCAGACTGAAAGTATTGCGCATGCACAGGAGGGATATCATGGGAAAGAAAACTGTTATCAAAATTTAACACACTAAGCTGAATTTACTCTCAGTAGTAACTTCCATCAAATCTTGACAATATCATTCACAGAAGTCAAATGAAGGCATTACCAGTCCACTCTTCACAACACAATACACAATGAAGCAGTGTTTCCCCCCTGAAGATATGGATACAAGTATTTAAACTCACTGAAGTATAAAACAAGAGTTTAACAGCTTTAAAAAAAATCTAATAGATTATGATGTCTTCTTATACATGTCAACATTGATTATTAGGTTATCTTGCTCAAGAGACCTGTTATCCATACCAGAAGTAACATTCTTGCCAAGTTTTCATTTTGGAAATCTCAGAAAATCAAATGACTGTTTAGTGATGGACTTGAACAACCCCAGAAGCTCAATCAACAGCCACCTACCACAGGATCAAGCCAAAGCCCTGCCACTCACAAGATGAAGAGATAATCCCTTGATGCTGGCTATGAAAAGAAGAGCTCTGTAATTTTTTTTACCTCAATACTCACCAGAAAATATAACACACAAATTCATTATTAATTTGAAGGGTGTTCTAAACGCAAAACAAGTAACACACCATATGAAAAAGAATGGAATTTTTTAAAGACTACCCAAATTATATATTAAACAAACCCCTGCAGCAAGATTCAAAGCCCAAGTCACTTCCATTAGAGAAATCTTACAGACATTGCTGGAAATGGTCACATCGTACCATTCCCCTAAAGCTGTATCACTGTCAAGAGTCTGAAAACAGATCAGCTTAATAAGGCATTTTCCACACTTGTTGACCCCATGAGCACGCTTGGGCACCGGATGGGTGAGCACACCACGTGGGTCTGCCTACATGCTCCTGAGTACTAATTATAAGCTCAAGGGGACAAAATCCTTGCAAATTCTGTTTCCTACTTGCTAGGAAAAGCAGAGCTGAGTTTTAATACTAATTCATGAGGAACCGTGCCAGTAAAAACACTGACCAAACGCCGAGGTGACATTGTTTCCTCTGGAGTCATTGTGGGCCCATTTTGTACAGCAGCTAACTACAGAACAGCTGCATTTCACCCACAGGGTGGATAATTGGGGCAAAAAGCTCTGCTAGAATTACAGAGTTTCCATGCCGAGCTCCAGAGGCTATTCTGAAGCAGTCCTGGCTGCCCTGATTGCCGAGGGTGCCACTCTGACCCCCCTCACCTCAGAATGCCAGCCAGATCAAACTGCCCTGACACTCAAGAAGCCTGAGCTCCGAAAGAACTCCACTGACAGTCACACTCACAGCTCACTTATTGGCAGGCATTTAAAGACACAAAATTATCTGATGTCACTGCCAGAAATACCTCCTTTGGAGAGCATTTCTCCCACAGTAATGCCTGCACAGTGATGCCAGCCCTGGTAACCAGGCCTAGACAAAATAGCCAGCTCCTAGTGACACATTAGTAATGGTATCACATTGCTGCCTTAAAGTCAAATAGGTTAACTGCATAGATGATTACTCAAAAATAGGAATAGAAAAAGTAGACTGTTTTTGAAGACATTATATGTTAAGGCCATTAGGTCTTCTGAGATGTGTCACTTGACTGTCACATCAGCAACTTGCAAAGGCGTGCGGCTCAGATAGTACAACTTCAAACTAGTTCAGACACAAGAAAACTAAACCTCAAACCATCATCCTTTTCTATACTGATATACACACAGGGCTTGGATCCAGAAGTTAGACACCTAGTGTCAAGCACAATCCATGTAATCGTTGTCTCCAAGTTTGAAAAGGAGAGAATCAGCTAAACCAGACACTGGGAAAACCACCTCACTGTAATTATAGATAGTTTTAAATAACTTGGTTTTGGTTTGCATTTGTACATGTTTTTCCCAAGAAAGGCCATTCTTAGTATATTTTAACAGTATGACCATAAAATACTTAAATATATTGAAGCAGTTTTCTAGTTCATCAGTTATTTGCATTCTTTATCCTTGTCATTTGGTTATGTTGCAAAGCAGCAAGTGGTTATTAAATACCTATATCTAGTTGAAAATATATTTACATTAAAATACATGGACTCAGGCTTTTAAACAGCATTTTGAGTCCAAACTAACCACTGCAAGTCAGAATGCAGAAGAAAAAGAAATACATCATATCAAGTCTGTTATCAAGCTGAGAAGTGAAAAGGAAAGAAACATTACTCAGTTACTGGATTAATAGCTTATAGCAATCACACTGGAAGATTTTGCAGTTATCAGGTCATTTTAAACTTAGCTTCCATTAATGTATTCAGGCTAGTGTGCTCAACAACATACATCAAAAAAGAACCATAACCCAACCCACTTGTTCTATTTCTTCACTGCATATTGGACAGGACTGAAATAGATACATTGAAGGCAACAATGAAAATCTCATCCTGGCTATACCAGAGGCTGCTGTCAAAGGCAACTTCAACATTCCTGCAGATTTTTACATCTTGGTATCTAGCCAGGATTTTTCAACAGTTCAGTTGTTTATTTTTTACTAATGCTTTTATACAGTTCTCATTTTTCCACTAAAGTGATTACCAACAGTTAAAGCATGCCAACCTCTTTTAAGATCCTAACAGCTTTGAGATCATCCAGAAAGGGTACAGAATAGTTTTAACTATTTAAACCCTTGAAAATTTCCTTCACTTCAGCAGTTATGCTTTGAGTACTGAATAATGCACAAGCTCGAACTACAACCCCTTGAAAAGATGCATCACTAAGTGTTTACTCAACACTTGAAGGAAAAAAGCAGTCTAGACCAAGCAAGTGTTTAAGCTTCAGACTGGGAAACTCAACAAACATCCTAGGTTCAGATTGCTAAACAGATAATTTTAACCTAAAAAGTAATGGCTATACTATTAAATAAAATTTCATAAAAAAATTCACATAATAAACATTTGGCTAGCTCAGGACACCCAACCAGCCAAACACATAAAAAAGAGTTAGGGACTAAAGCATATTGCCAACAAAGTCTCGGACCAACAACTTTGAGAAGTGCTAGGTATGGTGAGGAGGAGGAGGAGAGAAACAAACTCTCAGCTTGAGCAAATGTAGTGGTTTAGGCCACAGCAAACCACCTGTAATCATCTTACCCATAAAAGAGATTCCTATTCTTGATAGTCACAAAGAACAATATATATATATATATATATATATATATATATGATGGTGTAAAGGATAAAGAGCATTTGTAAGGAAGAGGATAAAGACCAGGACTGTTGGCAAAAATATAGAATGGTGTCTGACAGGTATCTGTGAATTTTGATATTTCTTCTCTGTCACTAGCATGTCACTGTAAAATCTCTAAGAACCTCTGTTAAAAGTATTGAGATCAATCATATCAATATCTTTGTTTATAAAATACCAGAACAGCCACATTAAACGGGAAAATAATAAAAAAGTCAATATACTAAAGCACAGTGATCTACAAAGAAGTAAACAAAATGCAAGACATAAAAATGCTTGTACTTTACAGTAACTGCATTTTATTACATGCAGAAAAATCTCCATTTCACTAAGAATAGCCAACCTTCCAGCCTGCAACCATGAGCAGTTTGAGTAGGTTGACATGTTACAAAACCATCAGCAAGGCAAGTGTACTTGACTATGTACTGCACGCAAAACTCACATTTATAAATTCAGATTATACCGAAACAAGGCTGCTGAGATCAGCTTTACACAAACTCCTGAGAAAGTAATGCACATTAGCAAGGCCATGACAATGAAGCAGAGGGCTAAGACACTCATCACTCAATCCCCTTCCCATTCGCTTCCCAGTGCACAGCTCTTGCCTGGTGGTGCTCAGCCATGGGAACACCCTGATATAACCTGGCAGATGTAGGAATACTGGCCAGACCTGCCTTGAGTCATTGGCAATGCTCATTTTTTAATCAAATTCTCAAGTGTCACTTTCACCAGAAAATAAGGAAACCAAATTAGTAATAGCTTTTGTATGAACACCTCTTGAAGTACAATACAAACCTACACTACCCAAAGTCAAAAGCCACGAAAATACAATATCTAATGTACCCTTGAAGCAGCAGGGATTCTCTTGGGACCAGAGAGAAAATACTAAGTGAAACTAAGTATCACTGCCAGATACAGCAGTATCTGTTAGTAGTTCTTTAAACCTGGGACTGGTACATTTCTGAGCAGCCCTCTAAATTGCCAGCAAGCACAAGTGTTTTTAACTTCGGAGCCAAAACCATGCAAAATCCCCTAAAAAAAGAGGTATGAAGAAGAACAATGATGGCTGGCCTCAAGAAAGGGGAGAATGAGGCTGAGCACCTGAGTCAGATGAATGGCAGAAAAGTAAGAGTGGACAATCTAACAAGCAATTGATTGTAGAAAAGATTCTAATGAAAATGAATACAAAAGAATGTAGGATCAACAGTTGGTACAAAAGGGGAGATGATGAAAATAAAAAATAGATGGTTTGGCAAATTTGTTAACACAAATGTTAATTTGGATGTGCTGAGATAAAAATGTGCCAATACCACCTCTCCTCTTTTCCAAATCAAGGTGCAGCAGAGGACTGCCAGCAGGCTATGGCTCACATGAGGATTTTAAAACTCAAAAATCCCACATTTCACGGTCACATTCATAAAATTGGCATATATAAACCTCCACTAGCAAAGGATCAAAACCACAATATATTTCATTCCTAAGTCCATTAATTAGAACAAAGGCAAGAGTAGGAAGAAAAAGGGAAAATACAGAATGGATCCTTGCTGATTTAAGTGAGAAGTATGAGATGCTGCCAACCACATTTTAGTTGCTTAAAGGCTTTTCAAATTTTACAGCTTCTGCTTATTTGCTCTCTCCAACACTGGCAGATATGTAAACTCCTGAAGGCTGCTGAGCTGAAGAAATCTGATTTTTTGGGACCTTCAATACTTAGAGATTAAGCAATTTGAAATGCCCAGGCCTCAAGTGCCAGTGCCTAGACCTTTCTGCTGGGGCAGGGACGGTAGCTGACCTGTCTGCAATAGATGTGCCCAGGTGGTGGATCTCCTGCAGCAGGTGGTAGGAAAGAGTTGGATAGCTGATTCCAAGCACAGGCTGCAGGAGACTCACAGTCCATAGCCAAAGAGCAAAAAACTCCCCTATCAGCACATCCTGAAGGGACAGGTGAAATAACGCTGAAGAATGGAAGTTTGCAATGGCAAGGACTGGCAGGAGGAAGAGACTTCTCACAAAGGCTGAGGTGCCCTTGCCAAACCGCTTCACTGCTCTGCAGACTGAAGAGGAAATACCCATCACACCAGGAAAGATGCTGAAGCTAAGGCAGCCCCATCTACTCCCTTTGCCACCAGCAGGGGTTTGGGTGCTCAGGCCACGGGAATCGCTTGGAGAAACCTGGTTTGTGAGGGACTGGGGGGGTCCATCTGACAGAGAAAGGAAAGAGAACTTTGTCCATAGTCTTGTCTGGATGGTGAGGAGGGTTTTAACTAAAGTTATCAGAAGAGGGAAACCAAGGGCTGTGATCTGGAGCAGAGTCTGGTTGGAGATCTATAGCCAGCAGTGTTGTCCAAGGGGTCAGTACTGGGTCTGGTCCTGGCTGAACTTGTTAGATCTCTGGATGAAGAGACAGAGTGCATCCTCAGCAAGTTTGTGGATGGTTCAAAACTGGGAGGCATAGCTAATACATCAAGAGGTTGTGCTACAATTCATTGAGAACTGGACAGAGGAGAACCTAATAGAATTCGTCAGAAATAAGTGCAAGGTCCTGTACCTGGTGTGGAATAATCCCACATACCATTACAGGCTGGGGCTGACCTGGGAGCTCCAGGGGAGAAGTTCCATGCCGGCCAGCAGTATGTGCCCCTCTGACCAAGAAGGCTGATGGTATCCTGGGGTCAGCTAGGAACAGTGGGGTCACTATCTAGAACTGCTGCCCGCAGAGGTCGTGGACTGTCCTTTTCTTTGGAGACCCACCGCGACAAACACATGTAGCCTGCCCTAGACGATCTCCAGAGGTCCCTTCCAACCCAACCATTCTGTGATTCTGAGAGCAGCTGGAAGCTGCAACAATTTAAGTGTAACCCAGTAGAAACACTGTATTACAGTAGCAATTCATTCTCCCACTCTGATTACTCTTCCTAATTTTCCAGCTCTTGGGATGGAGGGGAATAAAAGCATGTTGCAATTATTCAACCATGAAACAGTTACTAAGCTCTCCACGATGCTATAATTAACAAATAATAATACAAAATATTGACAAGGACACTTAAAACACAATGAGTACGCCCTCCTGCCCGAAAAACCCAACACAGAGGAAGAAAGGGATGATGTTCTTTGCTGACATGCTGTAAAGAAAAAAAAATAAAGTTCTCAAAAATACTGTCTTCAAAACAAAAATGTTTTACACAACTGCATCTTCTTCCTTCACAACAGCTGCTACAAATACACTTTAAGACTCAGCTATCCTGTGACCTATAGCTGTTTTCTTCACATCAAAACTATTTTTCACATAGAAAGAATCTCAGTACGCTACCACAGAAATTCAATTACACACACCAAGTACAAAAGCAATTTTTACAAATAAACTAACAAGGACCTTAGAGTACATAACCAAAAGTCCCCATGAGTCACAGCCTTTCATGCAAAATGGAAGGTGAAGAGAAAAAGGAAAAAAAGCTATAACTAAGTTTTGGATAAAAGCAGCATGTCATACAAATTGCAAGTGGTTGAATTATGTTACATGTACAAGTGAGTGCATTGTTTCCTAGAAAACTAGCATTACAAAACACTGGGATATGTATCTCTGGATTGGACAACCCCCTTTCCACCATAAGAAAATACTACACTGCCCAAAGGTACCACCTATTACAGAAGAAGATTATTAAGGAAGAACACTCCAGCTGTTGAGAGGTACTGAGCAGTATGCTGAACAAAACACAACAAAACTCCAAGTACTCACTCAGAGTCATTAGTTAAATCTTAAACACTGCTTGTTTACCACACACTTCACTTACAGCAACTTTCCAGGAAAGTATTGCAAATAACATTCTGTGCAGCAGAATACTTCAAAGCAGTTCAGACTGCCTTCTGTAATGGGAAACAATGTTCTACTTTCAAGCAGAACTTTAGGCAAACTAAAAATAAAATAGAAACTAAAAATAAGAACATTTCCCTTCACCCTTCCCTTGGTTTGCATGCCAGTTTCAGTCATTTTCAAAACATGCCATAGCATAAGAGCTTAAACACAGAACTGCACAGGTGCTACGACCACTAAATACATTCTGAAGTTGTTCACTACAGTGAACAATCAAAAATTTTGTCTTCGTAGATTCCGGGGCCTTTACATTTAATCAAGTGTTTCTAACCTTATGTTCCATACAAACTTTGGGATGCAACCAAAAGAAAATAACTCTAAAATAACTTCAAATAATTTAATTTTCTGCAGTGTTTAGTAGGCCAATAGTGAGGCATTGTGAATCTAAAGTTACATTGAATAAACATGTAGAGAACCACTTGATTGATTAAAAAAAACCAAACAAATGAAATGTGAGGAGTACTTATCACTAGGCCCTAAAAACGCAGATTTTTGTCTTCTACATATAGCTTGAAATAAAGGTCTTGATTTCCAAACTCCAGACACCTCTTGAATGTGAGGCTACAGAAGAATTCAGAAGACACAGCAATATCACACCAAGAACTCTGAACAAGCGTGAAAACTACCACCATAGGCTTGATATCGAGTTCCCTACAGACTTTTAGCAGGTGTTATCATATTGCACACCTTTAAGATCAGGCTTGCTGCCAGCAATTTCAGCAAGAGTAGATTTCAGAGCTGTATTTATGAACAAGAGTTCATCACAACAGAACTGTAACCTACCAGTTACAGAGATGCACTTAGAGATGACCCAAGTGCATCTCATCTGTACTACACCAGCACCACCCAGTTGGGAGGTACAGTACATGAAGTTCATTCTAACTGAAACATCTCCCCTGCCCCAACACTGATTTCAGTGAAGTATTTAATTATAAAAAATATGCTAAAATGGCACAAAAAATTTTGCCCTAAAAGCTTAATTCCTTATGCGCCTCATGCAATCACGAGCCTTTTCAAAGTTAGAACACCACAGAGACAAAAAAAAGATAAAAACCGTAAGACAAAAAAGCGCAATGCTTTAAAGGTAGCGCTGTCAAGATTTCAACAGCAGTGACAGCTGCTATAGCCACTACTGCTTTTTAAACTTATCTAGGTTGGCTTTCTTCATTTTTTACTCAGGTGGAACATTAAAACAAAAATAAAGATAGCCCGAACAGTTACTTTGCAGTGATTTGCAGGAAAACATGCTTCTAGCTGCAGATCTCAGCAGTTTTACCAGCTTTAAACATGACAACATTCCACAAGTACAGAATATATTTACTTGCAGAAGGGCTGAGCGGATGATAAATAGTTCACCTACAGCCAAACCAGAACTTCATTCAGATTCCTTCATTCAGAAAAAACACTATTAACACCTCCTTCCCACTTCAACCCCTAGATAAAGCACCTCTGTATTCCTTTTGGGAAAGCTTAAACAACTTTGACTGCGCAATAACTGACTGACCTTTGTGGAATGAAATTCCACATTAAGATTTTGAGTTGAGATCAATTCAACAGGAGAAATAGAATTTCATCCCAGCTCCAGTACCATGTGGATCACTTCAAATGCAGGCTGCTCAGACCTCTGAAGTCTCAGGTTTCATAACTTAACTCATTGAAAAGCTTCTTGAAACACAAACTCCTAAGTTTCACTGTTTCATTAGCTGTAGGTAAGTATACCAACAGCCATGGATAAACGCTTCAAAAAAACCCTGAAAACTTTCAGACAGGACTAGCCAGAAGGAAGCATTTTGGTGACTAGGACTACACAGTATCTCTTACAACCTTTGTTTTTAATATGCTGAAAGTGACACAGCAAGATATCGACACTGTATCTTATTCTATCCCTGGAGAAGCTTTATTCCACACAATATGCCAAGGCCACTTAGGAAGAAGAGTTCTTCGCATGCACCCTCCATGCTGGCTCACTGGGAAATCATTTCCAGTGCCCAATCATGCTCTAGGGGAAGAACCCTCTCCTAACACCCAACCTACACAAGCAGCAGGCTTTCAGAAAAGCTCCAAATCCGTCCTTACAGGATACTTAATGTTCATCTCCTTCTCAGAATTACTAAGTGAATAAATAATAGTGAGCAAACTGTATTTTAACTGTGTTTTTCCATGGAAAAAGTTGTTTGGCTTTTTTTATGTACCAAGATCTCGGTCTTTATTACATCTAAAACCAATTTGTATATACAAAAGAAGCTTTTGACAACTGTCAGTTCATAATTTTGAGGATTGGAGATTAACAGTGATTAATATATGACAGGACACTGAAGCTGACCTGCAGCTTGGCAGGTTCTCTGTGTGACTCAGCTGCCCTGGTTCATCACTACACAGTGAACAGAACCACATACCCACAAAAAACTGGACACACCTGAACCAGAGGCTGTCACTCTGTAAATTCTCCCACAATTCAGCTCAGGACACACACCCAAGCAGCTTTGTGTCAAACTGTATGGTCTACTGAAACCAACACAGCAGCAATAGAACTTGAAAATAACTATGTCTTTCTGCAAAATTCTATAGCATCTGCATTCATCAATGTCATTAAGAATTTTTGTTAAGAATCCACGACATCCAAATTAAAACCTTTTATTCAACTTGTTTCTTTTTGCTGACTTCTTCCTGTTCAACAAAGAATGAGCTCTTATTTTTCCCAGTCATGCTAGTAGCGATGGTAAAAATTCACAAGTAGCCTCCATCATGCCTATTTTCTGCTTCTCTCCTGGGGAAATCCACAGCTTTTTTTGTCCACAAGAAACAGAAGTGACAAACTTTGCCAACATCACTGAGTGCAAAACTGACTACAGCCATGCTGGTCATTCCAGTGGAGCAAGTTCACAGCACTGGCACCAAGCAAATAACACCCACTCTGAAAAAACACCCACTGATCACTTAATGGTTCAGACACTCTCCCAGCAAAAAGAAAACTTATTTTAGTGAAAGATCAATGCATAACACAAAGTTCATAGTTCCCAGAGATTCTTGACTGCTTGCTAGTGCAAGGGATTTAGAACACCTACCTATGCAAAGTAGAATCAAGTTACAGTTTGGAAAGTGAAGGTCACTTGTTTGCCTAAGTTGATTTCAAGGGGAAAACAAATCTTAGAGAAACAAATCCTTTTATTGGGCCATTTTGTAAGCAAAACAAACTAAAGAACAGGCTAGGTAATCTCCTTGTTTGCTGTGTTCTCTCATCCCTTTTTGACAAATACAAACAAGCACGGCAACTATCCCAGATAACTGAAATTCACAAAGAATGGCACAAAAAAATTAGGAAATGCAGCTCTTAAGAAACTATTGACACCAGACGTGCTTTCATTCACTTGTTAGAAAAGCCTCCACAGAAGTATATGTATAATCAAGACTCACCCTGCTCTGCTGGCATATTGTCAAATGAAAGAGCACAACTGCACGTAAGTGATCTTGCTGTACTAGTTCTCCTAATTAATTGCCATTCTTCAATTTTGCTATTTTTTTCAATAATGGGTAAAATATTGTCATACATTTTAGGCATTTCCCCATTTTCTTATTCTTTCTGACACTCTATGTTTTGTTTCTAAAATTGAAAAGCTTGTTTTGTCATAAAGCAAAGAATTACAAAATCACTCAGCACACTGTTTTTTCAACAGAGAGGCTTTTGTTTAAGCTTACTGAACTAGAGATGCTTTAACAAAATGCGTGTCATGAAACCAGAAAAAGATGAATCCATGAGGAAGCTATGATTAACAAGGGTAAGTGGAAAAATTAATCATCTAAGACTGCAAACTCACCATGTTTGCATATGTAATAGCAGAATGAAAGCAAATAGCTTTAACACTGTAACAAAATATGTATGTAGAACACAGAAAAAATAATTTCCATTCTCTTTCCCAATCTCCACATAAGACAAGTCATGGAGGCAGTTTGCATGCTTCCCAGAGGATCATGGCCCTAGGTTTATCAAATACAATGCCAATGGCAAACCATAGCAAGGGAAAAAACCCAACCTCACTCCTTATCAAATGCTGGATACATAACCAATGTAAGTATCTAGTCTTTTTTCCAACGGTTGCAAGGAATACTTAAGAAAATACCAGGTGTTCTTCTACCACAAATTAACCATCTATAGTCACAAAATAGTTCCCAAGGTAACCATAATTGCTTCAACCAACGCACACCATTCCCTCCCCATTACTCTACATTCTGCTAAGTGAGCGCTCGCTGCCCGAGACACCACACAAACGACTGTGTGCAGCAAATCAGAAGAATGGGCAAGGTACACAAATTAGCAACTCCTACGTGTTTAAACTGACACTTGTCAAGTGATATGTGCATGAGAACTTTGTATTACACAGTTGAGGTTTTTGGGCTTGTTTTTTTGTTGGTTTTTTTTTTCCATGGGAAGATAGCTTAAGCTCATGTTTCCACTGTCATGTTTATAATAGAGGTGCTAGCTGGTTTCTTTTTAAGACTGGACAGAGAAAGAAAACAACAAACCAACTAACCTCTTGTCCACATACCAGTTATGAGGACATCCTTCTTCCCTTCGCAAGTTCTGAGTAATTTATGCTTCCATTATAATTTTTAAATGGTAAAGCAAAGCTAAAAAAACCTTATACATCAACAATCTGATAATTACACACTAATAAAACAAGCACCTGCTACAGTTTTATAGGACTTAGTGAGAGCAATATCCTAGCAATACTTTCATTGCACTGTTATTTCAAATAGCATTATTTGCTACTTTGTGTGTACATGAGCAGCAGCACTACTTTCCCTACGTTCCAATTCCCTGTGTGCAATAAGCCAGCACTACTACTAAAGGTCTCTGGTCCACCTTTGGCACTTGCCTTTTTGTTTCCACACATTTTCCCTCCTTGTGCTAGCAAACATCTGTATGACTGCTGGAACAGCCCAGATGAAGGAGTCAGGCAGGAGCAGAGCCATCCAAAACCAACTGTAGGTTGTCACAAACCCATTTCCTCCATGCCACTGACACTGGTGTTCAATCCAGGAAGAAAACTACTCCACAAAGTAGTAAGTAAATTCTGGTGAGTCAGTGTGCTGAGACAACTCTGTTCAAAGTCTATCAGCACCAGAGCAGCGCCAAGGGATCACACCTGAAAGACTTTTCACAGAAACAATAGTTTCATCCAAGGAAGACAGACTTCCTGAGTCTGTAACAGAAACTGCTGTTACTCCAAAGGAATAAAAACCCCTAAACAGTCAGCCCCTAAAGATGGGGATTCAGTATGCACCTAGAACTCATACAACAGATCAAAGCAGAGCCCAACGTTAAGAGCATAACCTTCACGTGGGCAGCAACACATCTGATGGCAGAAGGATGGCTTCTGAAGGGGAGTGACGCTCTAATTAAGGAGCTACCAATCTACATCCAGATATTGAACATGAGAATCTCTCACATCATTTAGCTTTGCACCCCATGACTAATCAAGAGATTATTCTGTTAGCCTTTCTCTTTCTTGTGCAAGAACATTCTTTTCCAGACTTCTAATGTTGTCAGGTGAGCAAGCCTAGTCACAGGCTGTACTGAAAGCCACATGCTGCTTATCAGCTTTCTGAGCAACTGAGAAAACCAAGCTATTCAAATATAAGGCCTGGCAAAATACAAACCTTTGAAAAAGAATTCAAGAAACACTTTTCATTTCTCTTTGGGAGCTCCTGAAACTAAGAATAATAATTAAAAACACAAAGAATCCTGAGGTTATCTCCTAGGTACTTGCTATAAATACACCACACTCACACTTCTGTAGTGTACAGCCTCTGTAGGACATTAGGATGTGCTTCTCACAGCATGTGACAAAGAAATATGTGCTTCCTCTATAGCACATATAGAGAACAAAAGCACAAACACACCAAGTGACAGATAAGGAACCACAGTTCATTGCTGAAGCAGGAATCAAAACACAACTCCCCCAATCTACCTGAGTTCTCCCTGCAAACATTTTCCAAACAAGTGCAAGGGAAAAGAACCTAAGAGGCTCTGATGGTTTTTCCAAATCTGAAATAAAAGATATCACAGTGTATGAGATAACAACATCTCTAAGGTTGAATTCTGACAGTACTCTTCACCATCACCCTTCTTATTCATCTGTGGTTAGCAGATACTCCACCTGAAAGCATTTAAAACTCCTCAAGAATTCTGACTGAACTGTTCAGAGCATTCAGTTACAAACTATCTGAGCACGGACAACACCAGAGTAAAAGCAAACCAAGCATCAGCAGATAGTTCTTGATACATAAGCTGAATAAGCAACCTTGCATAACAAACTGCTGAAGCTTTCCCCATCACAAAAAACAGAGTACTTTCTTAACCCATTAGAGAAGTTGGGCTGCATTTTCAAGCAGCCTGTAAGATGGTTGGCCTACAGAGCAATGCAGCCACACATTTCTGTCTAGGTTGGTACAAATCTGTACAAGGCATGTAGCTAACATGCAACTCAGCGGCAGATAGGTAAACTGGATGTCTTGACAAATAATAATTTAAAAAGAACACAAAAGACAAGTCTAATGCATTTTATTTTACAAAAAGATTACACTGGCAGAAGAAATATATTCAGCTGATAACCCACTATTCTTGCCTCCAATAAGCCAAAAGCTATTGTGAAGAAGATAACCACATACTCAAGGATTGAGTAACCTGTTTGTTATTGCAAGCTTCATGTAAACATTGCAATGAATACTTCAAATTATTTCTCTATATTTATTATTTCCTACAGTAGCTGTAATATATTTCAAGAAACTTTTCAGAAGGATGAAACTAATGAAAGGTGATTTAAATATCTCTGCTTTCCTCACCTGACATCTTAAGTCTGAGAGCTTTCCTCCTGATTACAGTATATTCCAGTGGACAGTTTCATGTGCTCTCAATGCCACAGGGCTTTCCAGAACCCAAATGCTCAATATCAAGCATTACATAATTAGTAAATTATGTGCTTAAAAGTCAAGGCCACAAATAACTAAAAATACATTCTGAATACTGATATACCTCATAACAAGAAAGACGGTGAAAAGAAAAGCTGGGTCTATCCCAAAAGATGGTCTGGCTACATTCACAGAATCACAGAATTGTTAAGCTTGAAAGGCACCTCTGGAGATGATCCAATCCTACCTCTCTGACAAGGCAGGGCCACTTGGAGCAGCTGACACAAGACCATGGTCCTGTGGATTTCAGATATCTCTAGAGAGGGAGACTCCACAACCTCCCTGTGTTCCAATGCTCTACCACCCACAACATAAAGTTCTTCCTCATGTTGAGGTGAAACTTACATTTTTGGTCATAGCCATTTATCCACATCCTGCTGCTAAGCGCCACCAAAAACTCTACCACCATCCTCTTAGCACCTGCTTTTTAGATATTTATATGCATTAATGACAGCAGTCTTCTGTTCCCCGGACTAAACAAGACCAGCTCCTACAGTCTCTCTTCACATGAGATGCTCCAGATCCCTCATCATCTTCACGGCCTCCACTGGACCCTCTCCAGTAGCTCCTTGTTTTTCTTGTACTGAGGAGGCCATAACCAGACACATTCCCTTGGAGCTGAGGGCCGTCCACAGCCGGGCAGTGCACGCTCAGGGCACAGGTGCGCCCTGGCACCGGGGTGAGCTGAGGCAGCACCGCACCCGCTCCGCGGGGCAGAGCCGGAATGAGCATCCCGCTGACACAGCTGAGCCATCCTCACTCACCCGGGGCCGTGTGGCCCCGGCGGCTCCCCGGGGGCGGCGCGGTCTCCTCGAACGGGGCATGCCGGCGAGTAGCCCGGGCCCC
>NC_031771.1:13625542-13667433 GCF_001522545.3 Parus major | reverse complement strand
TCCGACGGGGAGCCTCGCCTCGCCGCGGGGCTGCCGTGACCCCGCCGCTCCGGGCGCAGATCACCCCGGCGAGCAGCGGGGAGGGTACGCGCCGGGCGGCCACCCTCCGCGGCGGAGGGGCGGCCGGGACCGACTATCCGCGCCATCCCGGGGAGGCCGGCAGGGCCACCCGAGAGCCCGGCCTGCCGCGGGGAAAGCGCCCGGCAAGGCCGGGCCTGTTCCTTCCCGGCGGGAGGCGGCTGTCAGCCGTACCCGCACCCCCTTCCCTGTCCTCCCGCCGCCGCTTTCCCGCCCCTCGCACTCACCGGGCGGGCGGGCGCTCTTCTTCTTCCTCCGCTAGCGATGCCTCTGGCCGGTGCCGGCGCTCCCCGGTGCCGCTCCCGGCGGCCGCGGCGGCGGCGGCCGCGCCCGCGCCGATCCCGCCGCCGCGTTTGTTCAAAATCACGCGCCCCGCGCCATTCCCCCGCCGCATCCCATAATACCGCGCCGCCCTGGCAACCGCCGGCGCAGCGCCCCGCGCTTCCGGGACCGCCCCGCCCCGCCGTCCGCTTCCGGGGCCACGCGCGGGCACCACCCGTGGAGGAGGAACCGTCGGCGGCGGCGGCCCCGCTTTATCCCACTCGCGGTGTAAATCCCGTGGGATAGCTCCGTGGGAATATCCTCCCCTTCCAACCGCGCGCGCGGGGCCGGCCCGCCCGCGCCGCCTCCCGCGGCCTGCGCGCGCTCCCCCGTCACGTGACACGCACTCCCCCTCCTCCCGCCAGCGCGCGCGGCTCCATGGTGGGAGGAGGCGGCTCCCAAGATGGCGGCGGGCGCGGTGAGGCAGGACCTGGCGCAGCTGATGAACTCCAGCGGCTCCCACAAGGACCTGGCGGGAAAGTGAGTTACCGGGCTCCGCCGCCGCCTCCCCGCGTTGGGGTGAGGGGTGCGAGCAGCCCGCGGGTTGAGGGGGTGCCCTGCGCTGGGAGGGTGCGTCGTCCCCAGCGGCCGCGTTTCTTCCGATAAAAAGGAGACAGAAAGGTTCCACTTCATGGTTGTGTAGTTTATTTTGATTCACGGCCTCCCTCGTGTCCGCTCGGCCCCCCTCATGGCTTGGCTGCTGTCCCTGGGCTGTGCCACAGCGAGAGGCCGGGGGAGTTTGTTTTCCTCTGCTGCCGTGGATATATCAGCGACTCTTTTGCTATTGTTAATAATTATTCCCGTTTTCATTAGTTGAATGTTTTGGACGGCAGCCCTTAGGGGTTGAGCTTCTCGTGGTGAGATGTGTCACATAGATTTTCACTCCGAGAGTCCCGTCAGATGCCGATCTGTCACCTGGAATTCTTTGACTCCCTGTCCAGTTGCTTGTGTTGCACGGGGGCTGTGTCACTTTTCGGATTTTCATGTAAAACCGTGGAAGTTTTACCCTCAAAATGTAGCTTCCACCTGGATGTAGTACTTCATCAGTATCACAAACCCTGAGGCAAAGTTGCTGAAACAAGAAAAGAGAACTTGCTATTTTTTTTCGGGAATCAACACTTGAAAACACATAGAGTACACCTGTGTTCGTGTGAAGTGGCTGTAACATAATATTTATCACAACAGTATTAGATTAGATTGAATGTGGCATTTTGAATGTCTGACTGCCCTGATTAATCTGAATCTATGAGCAGTACATTTTTCATTATTTTTTCTATGCACTTTCCTGGGAATTTGATTATTATTACTGCTTCAAACTTCCAAAATTCCACATACGTTCTTAGATAATAAAATGGTGAGCTCTGTTGTCTGAGCATGTAGTCCTGGGATTTAAGAAGAGCCAGGTACCAATTCCAGGTGAATGTTCATGATGAACCTTTGGAACAAACTGTTTGGAGAATTGCCACCTCAAGGTACAGAATATATGAGCAAAAATAGGGCCCTGACATAGAAAGTAAGCAGAGAGGCTGAAGTTCTTAGTGAAAAAAAAAGTGTGATTTTTAACTTTTTTAAAATTTATTTATGGACAGGTACCGTCAAATATTGGAAAAAGCCATTCAGCTGTCGGGTGTGGAACAGCTTGAAGCTCTGAAAGCTTTTGTAGAAGCAAGTAAGTGCATCTGGTGTAAGTTGTAGTACACTGAGTGAAGGCCAGAGGTCTGTGGGGTTATTTGTTAGCTCTATGTGAGGCTGTGTAAATACAATATATTTTTGTCCTGTTGGAACTCAGATGCAATAGGAAGAGAAACCCTCATCACCACATGCAGAAGTGAAGAGGGTATGGATTTGTAAGCTTTGTGGCTATTACAGCTTTCCAACCTGTCAGCACTGGAAGGTGAAAACAAAGCACTCTGTGGAGTGCTGAAGTTGGTACTGGGTGCCAAGTGGTATTTAAACTGACAGCCTCCTTCTTCACCCATTTGTAAAACCGCCAAGAAATTGTTAGGCCTTTTTTTGTATTGTACTGGGTGTTTGGTTTATTGAACATCTTTGTAAATTATATTTGCTATAATATTTCTAAAGCTGAGAATGAGCTTAGTGAGATTTAGCACAAACAGGTACTTTGTTCAAGATATTTCATCAACTGAGAACTATAAATCAGGCTGAAAAATTCATTTATTATCTGTCAGGGGTTAGAACTCTGGTGACCTCTAGTGTAAACAGTTTCTGAAAGAAAAGAAAAACCCACCTTTATAAAAAAAAGGGAAAAAAAATCACCTTCACTTGCATACAGTTTTTCAACAGTTTTACATTAAATTTGAAATATTCAAATTTAATGTAAAAGCAAATTATCACCTGTAGTGAAGACACTGAAAAATATTGCATCCATTCTGTGTTTTTCCTCTGTGCATCTGTGAACCAGTGGTGAATGAGAATGTCAGTCTGGTGATCTCACGGCAGCTGCTGACAGATTTCTGTACACATCTTCCAAGTCTCCCTGACAGCACAGCCAAAGAAATTTACCACTTCACCTTGGAAAAGATACAGCCCAGAGTTATTTCATTTGAAGAACAGGTAAGAGATCAGTAATGAGGGAAGTTTTAGCTTGTGGGTTTGGCTTTAGTTTTTCCCTTCGTTGTCTGCTGACTATTTCAAGCCTTTCAAAAAGCTGTTCAAAGCAGATATTCCTACTTAGAGCCCAGTTTTTCAGTCCTGTACACGGAAAACCTGTGCTAACTGCAGAGAGCACTTAGGACTGTTCATGATTACAGACTGTCACTTCATCATGATCATGGACAGGTACTTCCTCTGCTACCAGGAATTGGCTTGTTACAGTGAAACAGTCCTTGAGCTGCTGGAGGTGTCTGGAGACTGCTCCTCATTGTACTGCTTTTTACCGGAGCAGTGAAGTGGACAGGTGGTGTGAAGTGCATGCACCTTGAAAAATAGCTTTTGTTTCAAAATAAATACATTTTCTGTGTTTGTTTGTTTTAGCCATAATCATTTTGACAGGAAAAAATATTTTCTTGAAATTCAATTCTGCTTAATTACTGAATATGCTGTTCTGCCTTTTCATTCAGTTCTACGTTTTGTTGTATGAATATGCAGTATCATCTGAAAGTTCTTAGAGAAGTTGTTTATATTAAAAGCCCTTAGGATCTAGTATTGGAGTAGAAAGTCAAGGCAGTTTCTGCCATGATTTTTATTTACTTATCTTTTTGTCTTTTTAAGCAGCTTTTACTCTGATCTGAACATGCTTGCATATCATCATGATTGTGCATAAATTAAATCAAATACATCAGGTGATTTTTTTTTTTTACCCAGGCTTCTAGTTAAAAACCCAGGCTGTAAACACTAATACTTTACCTGCTGACAGCTGCTTTCTAAAGTGGAAGTTCCTTCATTAGGATCTAATCACAGTTCACCTCATTCCTACCTGACAGGCATCATTTGATGTGTAACTGCACAAGAAATTGCTTGTGACTCTTGGTGCTCCAGTTCCTGAAAGATTTGTTTAATCTTTTTAAAAGCTTTATAAATGATGGCTACTTCTGCTGTTGACTTTATTGTTCTTCAGGTGGCTTCAATAAGGCAACATCTTGCATCAATCTATGAGAAAGAAGAAGACTGGAGAAATGCAGCACAAGTGTTGGTGGGGATCCCTTTGGAAACGGGACAAAAGTATGTTACACCCAGTTCTGTGGTGTTACCTGTACCTGCTTTCTCTGCTGTGAACTAGACCAGCGAGTGAGAGTTTTGGGGTTTTCTGCACCAGAAGTTACCCACTATTAATTAGTCTTGTTGCTAAACAAGTCTTTTTAATAGTGTTTTGTAGAAATGTTTCTAAGGTTATTGAAAGACCCTTGAAGGGTGGCAGTTTTTCAGTGTGTCCACCTTCTCAGTTCAAAATGAAGATATAGTTTGAGACGGGATATTAACAAATGCAGTTTGGGATTCTTTTGTCTGTTGTGAGGTGGAGTTTGTTTTAGTTTGGTTTGATTGTCTTGATTTTTTTAGATGTTCAACCCTTGCTGTTACTTTTCTCTGGCAGTCCTTTCCCCTTTCTCAGTTTGCACATAAAAGGAGTTGCTTTTTAGCAATAGGTTTTGCCTGTTTAGCACCTATTTCTTGCACTGCAAGGCTGATTCTTAACTGAAGTGGCTGACCACTGGTGGCTAACTTCCAGTCCACAAAGAACAGATTATGTGTCTTGGTGGACAGCATTATTTCTACTGGATTTTACAGGAGCCAGTTCTGTATAGGCATTCATCTTAAATTTCCTTACTCTGTACAGAAAGTACTAATTTGGTAGTAGGGAAGAAGAAAAAAGGGTAAAGCAAATTTTGCCAAGTGCTTAAAAGAATCATAACAAATGTTTAGACCAGCTGAGAGCAAAAGTAGTTCTGAAGCAACTCTGAGCACTTGCTTTTTTCTTTCCCCTACAGGCAGTACAATGTAGATTATAAACTGGAGACCTACCTGAAAATTGCCAGGCTGTATCTGGAGGATGATGACCCAGTTCAAGCAGAAGCTTACATCAATCGTGCTTCCCTGCTTCAGAATGAATCAACTAATGAACAGCTGCAAATCCATTATAAGGTTGTCTAACCTGCTTTATTGCTTTCTCTTTCTAATGGAAGATAATTCCACATTGAGATGTTTTAATGCACTGCCACTAAAAGTTTCATCATGAGAAAAGAGACAAAGGGAAAAACTATATGGTTTTGGGAGCTTGAGAGACACATCTTAGCAATAATTAAACAACTCATTCCTTACCATTTGGAGATATGACTGTGATAGTTCCTTAAATGCTGGCTTTACTGATAGAAAATAAAAACTAGGCTAAAAAACATTTGAAATATTGTTGAAAATAGTGCCTTTACCTTTGTCTATAAATCTGAGGGGAAAAAATTGCATCCAATATTAGAGACAGTAGAAGTCTTCCCACCCCCCATTAATTAAATAATAAGTCCCATACATAAAAGTAGCTTTAAGTCTTCAGTAATAAATTAACTGCTGACATTCCTTTCTTGTGTTTACTGTGTACATAGTTCATACACAAAATTTCTCAAACTATTTTAGTAACTGATGAGCAGTGATGACAGTGTAACAGAAGTGATCAAGTGTGGTGGTGTTTAAAATTCTGTGACACAAAGCAGATGGGCCATGAGCAGTAACTCAGCATCTGGTAGTTTTTGTTTGTTGGTTTCCCCTTTTTTCCTCATCCCATATTACGTTTTGAAGTGTGCGCTCAGTTGAAAGTGTAAATAATTTCTGTGAATCTTAGAAAAATACAAAGGGAGGAAGAAACACCAGGTGGTGTTCCCATGCTGAAGGGAAAAGCAAATATTTGAAACATAAATGGCTGTCTAAGTGGTAGCTGTCAGTAGTGAAGGGGAAACTCACACAAATATAGTATCAGCTGTGCAATATTTCAATTACTCAGGCTCAATATTTGGCTTTTAGACATCTGCAGTGTTTAACACATGAACAGTGGTAGGAAATTACCTTTCAAATGGTTTCCCTGATACTTGAGCAAGGACTTGTCAAGTCAAGCTAATTCTTTGAAGGCACACATTTGCCTAGGAAGCAGAAGAGCAATATTTATGGGAGCTATGATTTTATAGTGTGCAATTTTTACACACCTGTATTATGCAGCCACCTCTGCTGCTTTTTCTGAGATATCCTTCCTTTCTAGGTTTGCTATGCTCGAGTACTTGACTACAGAAGGAAGTTCATTGAAGCTGCCCAAAGGTACAACGAGCTGTCCTACAAGAGCATAGTCCATGAGAGTGAGAGGCTGGAGGCATTGAAACATGCATTGCACTGTACTATTTTGGCATCAGCAGGTAAAATACACCTTACATTTCTGTGTAAAAGGTATTTCTCCTGAAGCAAGTCAGCTTGTGTATTACTTGTATTACCAAGATTTGGGGAGGAATGCAAAGTTGTGAACACGATGCCAGAATTACGTGTTGGCAAACTGTTAGCTCAGAGCTGGATTAATTAAGTGTCTTTGCCTTTGAACTGAACACAACCAAATTCCTTCCTCAGTAGAGCTTTGTTGGCTGTTATTTGCATGCATTGGGGAAAAAAAGTAACTTCCTGCTGTTTACCTCTAAATACTTGGTGTTTGGTGGTGAGTTATGAGAATTCCTCTTGGCTTTCCTAGGACAACAGCGTTCCCGCATGCTTGCTACTCTCTTCAAGGATGAGAGATGCCAGCAGCTTGCAGCCTATGGGATCCTGGAGAAAATGTATCTTGACAGAATTATCCGTGGAAATCAACTGCAAGAGTTTGCAGCTATGCTAATGCCTCACCAGAAAGCGACTACAGCTGATGGTAACTTTTCTAAAAACCTTGTAATGCTAGGTGTTCATCCACAGGAGCTGGACTTCCCAAATCAGTCAAGAAGTGTCATGGAAAAGAATTTATTATTGCTTGTATCATTATTTAAGAAATATTTTTCAACATATATACATATATATATAGTTAGATAGTAAAGCTTCTTAGATATAGTTAACCTTTCTGATTTGCCATTAAGGTTTTGAAATACTCTTCTGGAAGAAAACTTGTCACATTTTCTTTCCCTGTCCATGTACAGTCCCCTTCACTGACACCTTCCCAGTGTTTCTGACAGAGTCTCTGTCCTCGTGAGCTTCTCAGGCACTGTTAAGAGTAGGGTGCCGAGAAACCCATGACATGCATATAGGCCATAAAAGGTCAGTACTGATGATACATTTATTGGAACTGCTTCAGGACTTGACAGGAAGGTAACATGGTGAGGGGATGGTTTGGACCTCACACACATCACCACTGACATGACACAAAGTCCTGAACCTCTGAACTGTCAGAAAAATGTCAAATAATGGCTTAACTGGTATCCTAAACACACTAGTCTCAGTTTTCTAGATTGGAAGAAGGTAAAAGTAGAAAAATACATAATCATGAAATACCTCTGGATCAGGAAAGTCTTCCTACTGAAAAAGTATTGTTGGTTAAGGAAAAATAAGTATCCATGTACTTGCAAAAGTGAAAACTGGGTTAAAGGTAGTTGTTAGCAATATGTTGCATTCCTTCCCTTGGTCACATTGTTTATTTATAACCTGTACTGTTTGTCCTTAAAGAATGCAGGTTAGCTGGTGTTTAATAATGTGCTTATCTCCAGCTAGAGGTTAAGGGGCAAATGAGTTATATTGTTGAAAACTGTTCAGTCAAGAAGAGAGACATCAGATACGGGTTTATCACAAGCAGAGTAAGAGAGAGGTTAATTGTACCCCTAAGAGCCATAATGAATAATAAGAAAATCCCCAATGGTCTTTCCATTTGTCAGGCTAGGATCACAGGAGGTCAAACCACCTCGATTCAGACAGTAAATCTTGTAGCAAGGGTTCCACTTGCTTACTCTAGAAATTAAATAAAGGGTTTATCTGTTTTAAAATCAGCCATGTGCCATCCATTTGTTTTTGTCTGCTGTGTTTGTGCAGCTTAACAGGAATGCAAGGCAGATACATCTGTACCTTCTGCACATGTAGTACTTCAGAAAAAAAAAAAGAGAAGCATTTTTTTCATTTGCTCTACTATATGAAGCAATATTTCAATCTTATAGTAATGTGTAGTTTTGTTTTTTTTTCTCATCTAACCCTGAAGGTTCCAGTATTCTGGACAGAGCTGTTATTGAACACAATTTACTATCTGCAAGCAAACTTTACAACAACATCACCTTTGAAGAGCTTGGCGCATTACTAGAGATCCCTGCAGCTAAGGTATCCATTTCCTACCTTTTTTTTTCAAACAAGGAGCATGAATGGCATGAGAAATTATCTGTGGTAAATATTAGGAAAATCAGTTAAAATTTAGGGAATAATATTCCATATTATGAGGAAGGTTGAATATTTGTCAGGGAGAATGGAGAGTACACAATGTAGAATGAACAACAGTGGATTTAGATGCCACTGATAGTTTGTCTAATCATATCATAATGAGTGCTGTCTGTAGGTTCCTTCCCCTCTGTGTGTGGACCTGATAAAGACTGAATAGTTTCTAACTTCTTTGAGAACGGACAAAGTTTCTGACATCTTTCCTGGTTCCTCCAGGCAGAGAAGATCGCTTCTCAGATGATAACTGAGGGTCGCATGAATGGATTTATTGATCAGATTGATGGAATTGTTCACTTTGAGAGTAAGTTCAACCACACTGTAATTCTTTTGTTTTAGCAGCTGTCAGAGTGAGCTTTTTGAGGTGGTCCCTGCCAAGATAAGGATTAAATTTATTAATAATCCCTTCTGCCTGAAGTGAGCTTGCTCATCCTGCTGTAGCCAGGAGGTGGCAGAGTTAGCCATAAGGGACAACCTTTGACACTTCACCCACTCCCTGCAGAGGGCTTTGCATCCTTTCACCCACAGGAAAGAGTGAATTTATTCCATCAGTCTCCTTCTAGGAGCAGGTTCACCAGGAAGTTCTTTGTTCAAATCTGCTTTGATGCAGGAGTTAGGCTTAACTAACAAGCCTAACAGGCAGCCAAAATAACTGTTGCTTTTGAGTACAGAAGTGATCCTGATATCACTACAAGGAAGGCTTCCTCTGTGAGTTAGGAGAGGCAGAAGGAAAGGTTGCAGTTGACACGGCGAGGGGATAGCCAAGACTTACTTTGTTTAGTATGGGTTGTCTTTTCTTTTCAGCTCGTGAAGCTTTGCCAACTTGGGACAAGCAGATTCAGTCCCTGTGTTTCCAGGTGAACAACCTGCTGGAGAAGATCAGTCAGACAGCCCCAGAGTGGACAGCACAGGCCATGGAGGCACAGATGGCTCAGTGACCGTGCCTTGCTGTCCCACTGGAGGCAGTCACCTGCCTGCTGTGTCGGCAGGGGGAGCTGAGCAGGACTGGGAAACAGAGCAACCATCTTCACTTCCCCATCTTCTGCTTCCACTATGGCTTAGGACACAATTAACTGATACCTTGTTTGGTGTTACAGGCCCCCAGTTCTCTGAGCTTAGATTGATGCTCTTGCTGCCTCTGCGTTGCATTCTGCCTGAAAACTGTGTTTTCCATTTAAAAGAAGCTGTAATGTCTGCAGCAAGATTTGGGTTTGGTTTATTTAATTTTTTTTCCCCACTGTATTGCTATAGCTTTGTAGCCCATTACTTCCTATGACGCGTGTCCTGCTGTGAAAATAGAAGCACCGTGTTTCTTTTAGTTGTAATTATTCTAATAAAGGCTGAGATAAGCCATTTGGTTTAAGTGTTGTAAGGACCTGTGGTTTTGGGTTTGTTTTGTTTTCATTTTTTTTCTTAAACAGTAACTTGAAACAAATCCAATTTTTGTAATTGCATTTTCAGCCCCTGAAAATGTTAAATGAAAAACATTTTTTTTTTCCTTCTTTGCTTATAAAATGCCGGTCAAGCTGTTGTGATAAGCAGGACTAACTTGAAATGCTTATGTACAGCAATGAAGTATGAGAGTGGCCTTTTTGATATTAATCAGTCTGGAGGTGGGCACTCTTTACCCATCCATGTGCTTTGCCAAATAGACACATTTAAAAAACATGACAAATATTTGGGTCTTCAGAGCTTCTCTGCTTGGTTATCTCCAGTCTGTTGAAAACTTCATCCACTCAATTATCCACTCAATTGCACATCTAGCTGCATACCTTGGATCCATCATATTTTTCAGTTCTTTAATGTCTTAGAGAAACAAAACCAAGTTGGCTGATGAGGCAAACATCTCCAAAGAAAGGAATTAATTAAGATGTCAAGCACAGCAGAAACTAATTGCTATTGAATCAAAATCTTTAAACAGGAACAAGCAGCATCTACAGTTGCTATATTTACACTTGTCGTTGTTTGTAAAGATGTGCCTTGTTTCAAGGCACTACACTACTACTAAGTAATGAACTGTCAAGTGAGTATAGACCAAATTATAATGTTCTTTGCTGTGCAAGTACTGCACATCTTAGCACAGCAGCATCATAAAAGTAAGAGCAAAGTGATGGCATAGATGATGAGAGTAGGCTGAAGGGTATTTTGACCACCTATTTTCAGGAGAAATTACCTGTAACTTGTTCAAAGTGGTACTGGCTGAGAATTTTCTCTCCCTTAAGAGAAATACTGACACAGTCACTATTGGTTTGGAGCCTGTTTTTCTTTTTGCTTTTGCTCTGCCTTCTGCACAGAGCTCTCCTCCTGGAGCGTGCCCTTTGCAGATGGAGGTGTGCCATGTATGCCATTCACATATATTCCCATTTAGGTTATTTGTTGCTTTCAGTACTTTAAAGGAGAATCCAGTCCTGAAAAGCCATACCAGTGTGTGTCCACAGCTGTTTCATGGACCTTCTCTCCCTGTGGGCCAGGACTGACTTCTTGAAAGCAGTAAGCAGTTCTACTGAACCATTTCTGAAAGGACAGACCTGAAGTGGCCAACTCAGGCCTCCAAACCAAAGTGACCTTTGGTGATGCATATTTCAAGTTACAGACTGAGTTATCTGATGGCCCCTGACATAACCCAGATCAAGCCTGGGAATGCTGTGGTGAGCCAGGGAAAGGTGAGGAAGCAGAGCCACTTCCACTTCCAGCAAGGATGAACACATAAGGGACAGAACTTACAGCTTTAATACATGCAGCATTTGAGGTATGTCATGCAGCAGGAATGCTGTGGAAAGAAAGTGTAATTTTCACATCAGCAGGGAAGATCTAATTTATTTGAGTAAGTACAGTTACCTGCAGAAATTGCTGTAATCATTGCCCAGCCCACACTAGAAGCATTACAGAAAGCAGTGAAGGGAATGGCTCAGAACACCTGGTCCAGTATGTTGTATATATAGAAAGAGTTTGAAGAGTTGAGAAAGTGTGCACAGTGGTATCAGCCCACCAGAGATATAAGTACATGATACACAGCCTGGACATGGAAGCAGTCATGAACATTTTGTCACAAAAATCCAAATAAGAACATAAATGGGAGGGGCTATACACTGTCTTACTTTGTTCCTATTGTGCAGTTAACAGTTTTGGTAAGGAAAACTGGATCCACCACTCTCACATTAGACAAGCAGTTAAATGATCTACCAGCTAGGTGATCAACAAGATTTAGAGAATCTTTCATGATTTTACATTGATAATCATTACCCCTCTGTGGCAATCTTGTTGGCCTTAATTGTGTTGCATTTATTACTTGTAAAGTCAGTGGTTCAATACCTTGAAAGTTTTATTTCTTTTTCCTTAAAGTCAATCAGTAGGTATGCTCAATTAAAAGAGGGATGATGAGGAATACGCATAGTGCTGGTGGCTACAGGCTGTGTGCTGGGTGGGGGAATGTCAGGAGCCCCCAGCAAGGGGCTGTGACCATGCCAAGGAGTGATCAGTCACGCTGAGACTCAGCAGGAGCTGATGAACAGCGAGAAGATCCCAGACTAAATATCCCCACTGGAAGGGGCATGCAGACAGTGGAAGCATAAATGTCTGGAGAATGCTTTGTTTGTTTGTTGGAAGCTCAACTCGAGCTGTTGCGGTGTTGCTGCACCACCATTAAATTACTTTAAGGATTCAGACGAGCAGGACTCTGCTAGGGGAAGCCTGGGGTCCAGCCACTGAGGAAACCTCTGTGGCTGTGTGAGTGTGGGGAGTCAATAGGGGCACCCACAGAGCCCTGTGAAAGGGCTTCGGTCCCAGCAGTGACAGCCCGGGGCGGTGGGAGTGTGGCTGCCACAGCGGCTCCCGGCCGGTCAGACCGAGAAGCTTCCTTAACAAAGGTGTGTGCAGAGCCAACCCCCCTGCTGGGTTTCCCCATTTCCCACTGCTGGCCCGGGACCCTCCCTGCTCCAGCCGGGAGCCAAAGCCAGCAGCTCCCCACTAGATGGAGAGCTAAGCGCACACAGCCTGCGTGGAGACCTCAGCGCTCGTGGTAAACCAGCACAGCCCCAGTTTTATTCTGTGATTAAGCTCTGCTCTTCCGTAGCGAGCACAGAACAAATTAATTGGCCTCTGGGCACTCGGAGCAGGTTACAAAGCTTGTTTCCCACATTCATGGCTTAGGTTGTACTTCTTGACTTCAACTAACAGTCCTCTGATACCAGAAAGTTTTCCCTTCACCCAAGCAAAAAATGACAAAAAGAGAACTTTGCTCAGGTAGGGAGTAAAAATTACCACAGGGCCTCGCAGGACTCTTCAAAACAATATATAATATGTTTTCAAGTATAATGTGGGACTGAACTTGGGATTAATGAGGTCTTGGTGGCTTAACAACTTTTTTTAAAAAATAAAATCTTAGTACAATGAGTACGTTTATCTAGAAAAAAGGATTTCTATGAAGAAACCTGAAAACAATGTAAGTAATCTGTTAGGGGGAACAACACCCATGCAAATCCATTTCCTTTTTTTTTTTTGTTTAAGGCTTAGGGACTTTGCTTTACACATGATAAATGACTTCTCCATAAATGATGGTTTTATTCTTTGTGGTAGTTATTCATTGCAAAACCAAAGTATAAAAGTTTACCAGACTAAGAACATTGCACTTAACAACTAAGCACTGAAGAATAGGGCGTCAGCCTAGGTTCATAGTGAGTGCACAGCATTCATTTTGTTGCAGCAGTGTAAACTTGAAATTATGACTCTTGAGGGAAGGGATTCCACCCAGAGGGACCTTGACAGGCTTCGGAGGTGGGGCTGTGTGAGCCACAAACCTCAAGCTCAGCAAGGCCCAGGGCAAGATCCTGCATGTGGGCTGAGGCAATCGCAAGCATGAGCACAGGCTGGGCAGAGAATGTGCTGAAGACAGCCCTGAGGAGGAGAACTCAGGGGTGTTCATGGATAAGCAGCTCAATATTGCCTGGCAGCACAGCCAGCTGTGCCCACAGCCCAGAGCGCCAAATATGTCCTGGGCTGCATCCAAAGCAGTGTGGCCAGCAGGGAGAGGGAGGGGATTCTGCCCCTCTGCTCCCCTCTGATGAGACCCCACTCAGAGTACTGTGTTCAGCTTTGGGGTACCCCAGGGACTTTAAACTGAAAGGGACCAGGCTTAGATTAGATGTTAGGAAGAAATTCCTTAGTGTGAGGGTGGTGAGACACTGGCACATGTTGTCCAGAGCTGGACAGCAGAGGCTGTGGATGTCCCATCCCTAGAAGTGTTCAAGGACAGCTTAGAAGGGGCTTTGAGTGGTCTGGTCTAGAAGCAGATGTTCCTGCCCATGACAGGGGGGCTGGAACTAGATCAGTTGCCATGCTGTAAATCAAGCAATTGGTATATTTTCACAGCATAGCATGTAGGGATTGTTTGGGGCAAGGACTGAGGAAAACATGTGTTATCAGTTACCTCACAGCTTTGGGTGAGTCCCAGTATATTTTTGTTGGCTTTCAAATGCTGCAATCATCGTTGTAACTTATATATTTCAGGGTATGTAATGCTTCCATTATTGCCTGTATGATGCTTTATTTCTGGGTACAAAACACTTCCCAGCTGCTGTGACTTTGCTTTCAAAACATGCACTGTTGTTGCACACTTGATCACCATTAAAGCCTCATGTAAGGAATGGCACTGATTGTTTTGAGGGTTTTTAAGAACCAGGAAGGATAGAAGCTACTTTCTTCAGCATGGTCTGTGTAGCTGCTAGGTATGAAGAGTGCTAAGATACTGCACTGACTATAAAGTTAGAGTAAAATGGTAAGGTATGTGTAGTATTTTGTAGCTATTTCTCATGGTCAAAGTCCATGACCAGCTATAATATTCTGCTCTGAAGAATGGGGAATAGTCACTTTCTATAGTTTCTGCTGCCTTGCCTTCTACACTGGTGTTGGCTGTGGCATTTTGCTATGACTCCACATGGTTTGTGGCATTATAGACAGCAATGTGTCTAGGCTTTTGTCCTTTGAATTAGTATGTTCATTATCTGAAAACAGATCATTGTAATGATATATTTTTGCTTTTCAGCAATGGATAAAACCAGAGAGGGATAATTGGAGAATCCTTAAAATTCTCAGTCTTTGTAAGATGTCTTGTTACTTGAATGTAATCCCAGCCTGTGCTATTTCCATTGTTGTCATCTTTTTGAAAGGCTGGAAATCCAGATCTGCCTTTGTAAGCCTCTTTTACCAGCAGCTTGTCAATAGCTTTGATCTGTAGGGTTTTGCTAATGGAGCTCAATACCTGTTCCCCTAACCTGAGGGCATCTTCTCTGATCAGATGCTTTTTCCTTCCATGCAGAATAAAGATTACCAGCCAGGGAAGGATTAGTGGAGAGGGCAAGATTATGAATTCCCTGGAGGTTGCTGGGAATTCAGGATGTATACCCAGCCAGTGAGGCTAATATTGTATATGTGACTTAAGAACGTGTATTTGTACTACAGGGGTAACTGAAGACCCAAGACAGGATCAGAAGGATTTTTTGTTGTTGCTTGAAAAAGTTGTTACAACTTTCACAGTGAAAAAACCCTGAACCCTTAATATCTACTTGAGATTTACATGGTTGTTTTTTTTTTTTAACATGGAATTTTTACCTAGAATTTGCGTTTGTACTGTAAATGCTGTTTCTCCTCTTGGTGGCAGACGTGAAGAGAAACAGATCGGATTTGAGCACTGGACTGTGATCTCACATTAGTTAAGGGCTCATCTGTAAGCTAGCTATTCTTTCAGTAGTTCCAGGGAAAATATGTCAAAAGTGAAATGAGATTCACTCAATAAAGAATTACAGGATGGTAATGTAATCAATATGCCAATATGGCTTAAAGGGAAACAGGTGCTGGAAAACAAGCTAAGTGGGGTTGAAAAAGTGATTGTGCAAGGGACAAGAGGTACCCAACTTCACAGGTGCTTGTGATTTGCAAGAATTAGCTGCTGAGAGCTGATAGGCTAAGAGTTAACAAACTGATGTCATTCTAGCTGTTGATTAAAGAATCCTTATCATCTGGGGGTTTTTGTTAGAGACAGCCTCAACTCAGCATTTCTGTCTGCAGTCTGCAAGTGAATAGCTAATAGAATGGTATTTGTGGGTGCTCTGTCACAGTGAACAGAGCGGTAAGGCAAGAGAGTCTGGGTGGAGGGGAGTCATTAATGCAAAATAGAGCTTGAGATGGCTGCATGCAAATTAGACACAGGTGTGTCAGTATTTCATTGCTTTTTGTGTTGCATATTGGTACTGGATTGAGCCATTAAGAGAAATAATATTCGTATGTGTTTTTAAAGCTGTGTTAAAACATATGGACAATACAATAAAGCGTGGTCAGACTGATTTAAAAAAAGGTAAATGCTTTTTAGGGAGGACCTGAAGAATTTAGGCTGTTGAGTTCTCTTAGAAGTCCCTAGAGTGGCTAGCTATCCATTTTCTTCCAAGCAAGGCATGTTCACTGAACTAGGGTGAGATGCAGTAATAAATGGGTAAAAATTGAAAATATGTAACTGTAAAGAGAAAACAAAGTAGCAGTTCCTCAGAGCAGGAAATCAACTTTGGAACTAACAATCAAAGGGCAAGGGTAGATTCCCAGTTTTGCTGTCTCGAAATCCAGACTGGCTGCCTAGCTGGAAAGTGGCTCAGTCGGTTAATATTGGCTGAGTTTAGTCCAGAGGCAATAGTGCAATTTAATTGCAGCCATGCTGTAGCCTTTAATTGTTTTTATTCTGTGATGCCTGTATTTGAGGCAGAACTGCATCAGAAATTTACGGTGGAGTTAAAAATTGAGACTGCATAGCCTCAGGCTGAAAAAATTGTGTAAAACTCGGCAGTCCAATAGACAGTTTGTGAACTTGAGGGAATCAGCGTGATAGAGGTTGGTTCAGAGTTCACCTGATGTCGACCCCAGGCTCAATGTTGACTTTAGTTGTGGTTATTCTGAAATCCAATTTTTTTTACAAATTTTTCAATAAAATCCTTATTGATTAAAATTTGACTGATTTTATTTATAACAAATTGGTGACCCCGGCGTGTCTTGATTTGGGATCCCCTTTCTCCCTCTCTGCTGGTCAAAGGGTGCCCCCACTGAATTTAAGTGGCCTGATGCTTGGGAGATCTGGTGAACCAATCAAAAACAAACTAAATTTAGATGAAACAGCCACAATCTGAAGAGACAAAAGAAAAATAAAAAGCAAAAGCTAGCTCAGAAGCTCTCCCAGAACTCTGGAAGCCCAGGGGATGACTTCCAAGCCTCAGCAAACTTTTGCTCATAAAAATCTGAGTGCACGAAGAGTCTAAGCAAGAAACAGGAACTGTAAGTACTGTGTGGTTGAGCAGGGCGATTGCAGGTGAATGAGATGTGATATCATCACAAAGTGAGTGTGGACCCCACAGCTGCAGTTCTGTCCTTCCGCGAGGGAAATGGTCGGCCACGGGGAAAACGAGTGGTGAAATATGCAGTTCACATCATGACTGAAACCAGGTAGAGTTTTAGGGGGGGTCAATTTCAGGCAGCTAAAAGGGAAGGATACATTCCGAGGAGTTCAGGAACAGGTAAACCTTTTAGTTCAGTCCCAAAAGGTATTCCCAGAGAAATCCGGAAGAAAATTACAGGGGAGAGCTCATTACCAGATAAAACCCATGGGTAGGTCCCCTGCTGGGCCACTAGTCTGGCAACACCAGGTAAGATTTGAATAAATAAATAAGAACTCAGTACCATCTAAAAAATTTATAGATCAAACCAGGAGAAAAGTAAAAGAATGGGTCTGGGAAAAAAGTAAGATCCAAAAACAGATCCCAGAAAAGAACATAGAAGAATTAGAAAAAGGCATGCCAGAAATTCCACGGGACAGTCCCCTGGGGTGGATGTTAGAACATCGGGAGGAATCTCTTGTAAGAAAGGGAAAATCTAAAGAAATAATGATTAATTTTTGTGTAGAAACATGGTGAGGGAAAGAAATAGGGAAGTTTGTGGTTTGGCCAGTATTTGGAACCTTCGAGCAATGGACTTGTAGAGCTCTGAGTACATATGTAGCCAACAAACAGAGCAAGGAGGAGGGAGAATATGAGTACTCTTGAATGTGGGAGGGGGGAAAATACTAGAATGTATCAGATAAAAAGTTAGAATCCCGATACAGTTCCCAACAACCCTGCCTCAATCCAGAGTGACATATGGGAACCCTTAGACCACCTCCCCCCACCCTATCTACTATCCTTACCACAGCCAAGGCAGGATCAGGCAGCATGAAATATGCTTCTGGCCTCACCCCCTTTGCCAACAACCCAAACCCCTCCATTCCTGGCATCAGCACCCCTGTCAGAGTAGCAGCTCCCACAGACAGGATCAACCCCACTCACTTGTGATGCCATCTCAACACCCTATAACACCCCTTTCCTAGAACCCCCTCAGCCTGAGCTGGGCTCGGCACCTCTCCCCAGTTCACTGATTCGTGCATCATTGAGCCTACAGACAGCGATCCCTACCCCACCGGTTAGGAGAACGTGATGAAAGGTAAAAAAAGACCATCTACAAGGATGGTGAAAATGAAGATGAAAGGCACAACTTATTCCCCCTAAGGAAAGTGCCAACAGCCCCGGGCATTATCGGATACGTACATGTACCGATCAATACCAGAGATGTAAGAGCATTTAAAAAAGAAGTGAGAGGACTTATGGATGATCTGCTGGGTGTAGCAGATAAGTTGGATGAATTTCTGGGCACTAGTATCTATTCTTATGATGATATCATGGCGATATTACAATCCTTGTTTAACAACAAGGAACAAGAATTGATAAGACAAGCAGGAATGCAGGAATGGGAACTCAGGAATCCACAAGGTATTCCAGGAGAACAGAAATGGCCAAACCAGAGACCGGCTTGGAATTCTCAGGATGAGGCAGGAAGGCAGAATATGGTAGATTTAAAGAATATTGTGATCCAAGGTGTCAGAGAAGCAGTCCTGAGAGGACAAAACATTAGTAAACAAAAAACAAAACATTGGGGAATGCCAGGAAAAAGACGAAACCCCCACAGAATGGTTGGAAAGACAAAGAAAAGGTCTGCAGATGTACTTGGGAACAGATCTGAATTCCCCAATAGGGGAAGTGTTGTTAAAAATGCAATTCATGGGAAAAGCATGGGAGGACATTAGAAGAAAATTAGAGAAAATAGAAAACTGGCAAGAAAAAGGGTTGCAGGAGCTACTCAGGGAAGCACAAAAGGTGTACATGAGAAGGGAGGAGAAACAACAGAAAACACATGCAAGGGTACTGGTAGCTGCAGTCAGAGAAGCCCAGAAACAAGAGTGTCCCCAATAATTGGAAAAAAAAAGGAAAGATAACACCCAAGGAAATAGGGAGCCCACACCAAGAAAAGACCCAGGTTATCAGAGGGGACACCTGGAGTGCCATTATTGTGGAAAAATGGGACATCTCAAAAACAGTTGTAGGTCTAGGATGAAAGATTGAGCCATGTTCCAGGAGGAGTAGCAGTGTCAGGGGCATTTTATTTTAGGGTCCAGGACATCAGGAGAGTCCTTGGTAAAATTAAAGGCAGGACCCAAGAAAGAAGTCATAGGGTTCCTGCTGGACTCTGGGGCTAAAAAAAGTACTTTTAGGAAACTACCACTGGATTGTGTAAAAAGCAAGGAAACAGTAATGATCATAGGAGCAAAAGGACCAGGAGTTCAAAGTACCAGTGGTAAAGGATGTACAGATAGATTTTAAATTCTGTCTAAAGGATATGTTGTTGGTGGAGGAAGCTGACTATAATTTGTTAGGAAGAGACCTCATGGTTGCTCTTGGGGTAAAATTGACTGTGAGAGATTCACAGTTGGTAGTAAATTTATGTATGTTAACAGCAAAGGATGAAGAAGAAATAAATCCCGGGGTTTGGTATATCCCAGGGGTGGTTGGGAGATGAGAAATGGAACCTATAGAAGTCGAAATAGAAAGACCAGAGGACCCCATAAGGATAAGACAATACCCTATCCCTATGGAGGGGAGGAGGGGGCTAAAGCTTATAATCGATGACTTAATAAAAAAGGGAAGCTTGCATGTCCAGACATAACACCCCCATACTTGTGGTTCAGAAGGCAGATGGAAGTTATTGTTTGGTTCAGGATCTCAGGGCAGTAAATGAAAGAACCAGGACTCGTTTTCCCGTGGTAGCTGACCCCCACAAGCTCCTGAGCCGGGTCTCCCAAAAGGACACATGTGATAGATCTAAAAGACACTTTCTGGGTGTGCTCCCTAGCCAAGAACAGCTGAGACTATTTTGCTTTTCAATGGGAAGGCCCAGAGACCACAGAAAGCAGCAGTTCAGATGGACATCTCTGCCGCAGGGGTTTGTTGAGAGCCCCAGTTTATTCTGCCAAGCTTTAGAACAATCATTAAGTCAGTTTACTCCACTTGAAGGACCAAAAATATTGCAGTATGTGGATGGTTTGTTTGAGAACACAAAGAGGAGGTAAGATCATGCACTGTGGCTTGGTTGAATTTCCTGGGAAGCAAGGAGCTGAAAGTTTCAAAGTGGAGTTACAGTTTACTGCACCAGAGGTAAAGTACTTGGGACGCTGGATTAAAAAGGGGAAAAAGAAGCTAGACCCCAAATGTGTGGCAGTCATCATAGAACTACCTCTCCCAAAAACAAAAAGGGAAATTAGATAGCTATTGGGATTATTTGGCAATTGCAGACAGTGGATTGAGTGACATAGATTGAGGGATATACTTTCTGTATGAGAAAGTAAGTATGGACGGGCTAAAATGGACAGAACAAGTTGAGAAAGGGCTTGAAGAATTAAAGGAAGCATTAATAACAGCTCCAGTACTGAATTTCCCAGATTTAAAAAAGCCTTTTCAATTGTTCATAGATGTCAACAACCATACAGCTCACCGAGTGCTAACCCAGGATTGGGCAGAAAGTAAAAAGCCTGTAGCATACGTTTCCAAGTTATTGGACCGGGTAAGCAGAGGACAGCCAACCTGTCTTCAGGCAATTGTGGCTGTGGCCCTATTAGCAGAGGAAGCAAAGAAAATAACCCTTGGAACTCCTTTAGTAGTATATAATCCCTATAATGTGAGAAATGTGTTGCAGCAAAAAGCAGATAAATGGCTCACAGATGCCAGACTTCTAAAATATGAGGCAACATTGATTAACTCCCCGGGGCTGGAATTAAAAACTACAATGGCTCTAAACCCAGCCCAGTTGCTGTTCGGGGAAGCATTGGAGGGTCTAAGTCATGATTGTGTAGAAATAATAGAACTTCAAATGAAAATAAGACTTGACTTGGAAGAGGAAGAGTTAAGAGGAAGGTGAAGAATGGTTTGTGAATAGTTCAGGGAAGGTTGTTGAAGGAAAGAGGAAATCAGGATATGCTGTGATAGATGGGAAAACAGGTGAAGTAATAGCATCAAGACCTCTGGGTGCCAGTTGGTTGGCTCAAGCATGTGAGTTGTATGCGGTACTGCATGCCTTGAAAAGGTTAAAAGGGAAAAAGGGAACTGTATTCACAGATTCCAAATATGCATTTGGAGTAGTGCATACATTTGGAAAAATTTGGGAAGAGAGGGGATTGGTCAGCACACATGGACAAAGTCTGGTACATGAAGAATTGATGAAACAAATCTTAGAAGCAATGAGAGGTCCTGAGGCAAGTTCAATTGTACATGTACAAGGCCATCAAGTAGGAATGCAGTTTTGGACAAGGGAAAATAATTTGGTGGACCAAGAAGCAAAACAGGCTGCCCTCCTGGTAATGAGTACCACTGAAATCCTGGAAAAAGAACCTCCAGACTATCAAGACAGACCTTCCCAAAGGGAAATAGAAGGTTTTGAAAAAATGGGGGGGAAATGAGAAAACGGGAAATGGATATTGCCAGAAGTCAGGGAATTAGTATCGAAAGAATATGCAAGAAAAATTTTAAAAAGGTTGCATCAACAAACTCACTGGGGGACACAAGCACTTTCAGAACAATTCTTGAAGTTTTTTTGATGTAATGGGATATATGAGATGGCAAAACAAGAAGTAATTGGGTGAATGATATGAAGAAAAATAAACCAGACCTGGGCACGACAAACGCCCCTGGGAGGTTGACCGGTGGCTTATCACCCTTTTGAAAGAATACAGGTCAATTTCATGGAATTACCAAAGGTAGGGAGATGTAATAGTGGATCAGCTGATCTGGTGGGTGGAAGCTTTTCCCAGTGCACGGGTTACCGCACAGGTAGTATCAAAGATAATCCTGGAAGAAATTGTGCCTCGGTACGGAATAATAGACTATATTGATTCCGACCAAGGGACACATTTCACCTCAAGGATAATAAAACAATTGGCAGAGGCTTTAGGAATCCAGTGGGAGTATCATACCCCTTGGCACCCTCAAAGCTAAAGAAGCGTGGAAAGAATGAATCAAACTTGAAAAAATCAATTATCAAAATTGATGCTAGAAACAAAAATGTCCTGGGTTAAGTGTCTTCCTTTGGCTCTCCCAAATATCAGGACACAGCCACACTCAGAGGTGGCATTGTCTCCATTTGAAATGTTATATGGGATGCCTTACAAACATGGAATGCCGGTAGATCATCCTAAAAGAGAAGATAACCAATTACAACCGTATTAAATAACTGTTAATAAAAATCTACAGGAACTACGGAAATGTGGACTGTTAACCCAATGCACTCCTCTGAGATTTGCCATACATCAAATCCAGCCCAGAGTCAGTGTGCTGATCAAAACCTGGAAAGAAGTCCCGCTAGCTCCTCGTTGGGAAGGCCAGTTTCTCGTGCTTTTTAACCACCAACACTGCCATTCAAACTGCTGAGAAAAGCTGGACTCACGCAACTGAGTAAAGAAAGTTGAACAAGAGGAGGAGCCCAAGTAGAAAGTAACCTCCTCCCCAGGAGACCTGAAAATAAAATTGCAGCAACGCTGATGTCCAAGGAAAATATGATAAGTTGTTCAAAACCCAGCTGTCCTTGCTACCCCTGTATACATTTTGCATGTGGTTATTGTTGTGAGATTTGGGTGGTGAATTGTAAAAGGGGATATAGACTGAAAGGATTATGCACTAAGTGTTTAGAGGAGGAGCAAAGCTTGACCCACTCTGTTTTTGTACTTCCCACCAATTTGGGTTTAGTAGAGGTAGATTCCCTGCTGTGGTACCGAGTACACCAAAAAGGGATAAGGGGAAAATTAGACTCATGAGCACAGGTTTTAGTGATCAAGTGCCAGAGAGAGAGCAAAACCCCCTGTTTTGCAGACACTGAAATTATCTAGGTTGGGCACCTTTAAGAGGCGGTAGTCAGCTTGAATGGGCCAGGAAATCCCAGAAGGATATTCTTGCTGCCTACCCCACTGCCGGCTGCAACCTGGTGGGCGAAGGGATGGGCAGAGGAATATGCCTAGGGGTGATCCTGATGATCCTGAGCCTTGCCACATGCCAGATGGGTGGCCTGAAGCTGCCCAGCAATTAAAGACAGAACTGGGTGGATAAGTGTGAACAGTGTTTCAAAACCATCCTGAAGGGGCAAAGGGAAATGGAAAAGAAAATATTTCAAACCCAAGGCCATTGCCCAGATAATGTGAAACTTGGGTACTGCACAGTTAATGGCTCTCGCTTTAAGATATGTGAATTGGAAGGGGAAATGAGATGTCAAATCCTCACTGTAAGGACTAAAAACAGGTGGTCGGTCAAGATTTTCTCCAAAAAATGAAAAGAACCAGATCCGTACGAGACAGCAATGGGATGCTAGATGGGCATCAAAAATCCTAACTTGCCAACATTGTAATTGGAGGTAGGAAAGAGTCCACTTTTGTATCATATTTCCAAATAAATAGTTTATGCAAAGATAAAAACAGTTTAGACATGTGTGCAATGAATGGAAGAACTTACTGGGTGGAAAAGAATTTGAAATTAGACAAATACCTTTTCAATAATGAGCCTATAGTGTTAGATCTGCTGAAAGATGATAATGATGAAAGAATGTTTAAAATGTGAGGAAACTTTCTGTTTTTCAAAAGAGAATGAGGGGATGGACCTAGAGAAAAAGGTACAGCAGATAGCCATGGAATTAAAAAGGCAAGAATCAGAAGCTAGAAGGAAAAGGGTAGAGCAAGAAAGATTAGACTCTAAGTGAACAGTACGAGCAATTAGAGAAACAATATAATGAGTGGGGCTTACCAGCATCTGATAAGAATTTATTCATAGATCTTATGCAAGAAATTGCCGTAGAACTGAGACTTACAAACTGTTGGATATGTGGCAGATTGAAATCTGCAGAGAAATGGCCATGGAAAGGTGAAGGATTGACTCCAGAACAACTCCTAAAATGGAATGATATTCAAATTCTAAAAATTATGTCGAGGCCTGAGGGTTGGGTTTTAGATGAGAGAATCATTGGAACTCTCTGCATAAGCAGAGAAGGAAAGGAGTTTACTGTGGTAGTGGGATACATCCCATGTATATCCACACTAACAGTAAAAAAACCTGATAAAAAAACCAAGGTCTGGCAGCCAGAGGCCCCTGCAGGTTATTTGAGCCATGAAAAGGGGACCAATTGCAAATGGATTGAGTCAGTGGGATTATGTTGGCACAAGGACGCTGGAGCCAATCCTTACCATTCTTTAGATGATCTAAAGAAGTAAAGGAACAAAGCCGAGAAAACTGATATAAAATGGAATGCCCCAGGTGGAATGTATTGGATTTGTGGAAAAAAAAGCTTACAGCAAACTACCAAACAGATGGAAGGGTTCCTGCACACTGGGAATGATAAGACCCTCTTTCTTCATCTTGCCAAAAACCAAGAGCAACGTGTTAGGGGCACCCCTGTATGAGACACTGAAAAGAGAGAAAAGAGAAATCAAGAAAATACCCTCAATTGTGGGAGGAAATCAGAGGTGGGCAAATGAGGACTGACCTGCAGAGAGAATAATAGAATATTACAGTCCTGCAACCTGGGCTCAGGACGGGAGTTGGGGATGCCGAACCCCAATGTACCTCCTGAACAGACTCACAAGATTACAAGCAGTAGTAGAGATCATGTCCAACCACACCTCAGATGCCCTCAAATTACTGGCAAAACAACACTCCCAGACGAGGGCATTGGTCTCAGGACAGGATAGCTCTTAATTATTTTCTTGCTGAGGAAGGAGGAGTCTGTGGGAAATTTAATGAATCCTAATGTTGTGTTGAAATTGATGATTTTGGAAACACTATAAAAAATTTAGCAGCCAAAATTAAAAAGGTGGCACATGTCCTGGTGCAAAAATGGAACTTGATCTTACAAGCCTCCTGGTGGGACCATTTATTTGATGGTGCATGGTGGAAAAAATTAATGTTCTTTATTACTTGTTTAATTGCTGGAATTATACTCTTGCCCTGCCTGATACCATGTTTTATTTGGTTAATACATTCTGTGGTACAAGGTATGCAGATTTCAGCCCTGCCTACCAACCCCAAAACAGCCACAGAGGATTAGGGAAAACCTCAAATATAACAAAAATCTTAGAATTAAAAGAAGAGGAAAACCAGGGAAAGGCAGCAGCAATAGTAGCAAAATTTGAAGCCCAGGTAAAGAAAGATGAAACAGAATAAGAAAGACATGCAGTGAAATAATAGATGAGAGAGAAATGATTAAGATGTAAGATAATGTTTTCTAATCAATACACACTAGAAAAAGGTTCGACATAATCGCGAATTATAATGGTAATATTAGAAGGGGAGGGATTGCAATATATATTTTGATATAATTCGCATTTATAGTACACAAATATAACTCAAGTATAATGAATAAAACATGAACAACCAGGGACTGCAGCAACGGAGACTGGGAACTCAGGACTTTTTGCAAGAGGACAAAGGGAGCACCAAGAAAAGAGATGGATCCACCCAGATAAGACGAGCCACTAACGATTTGGCAATCAGCACATGACACCATGTCCCAAAAAACTACTCAGACCCCCTCTCCTTCTGGGAAAAACTCAGCACGATCCTACATCTCAAAGCCTGTTTCCCGAAAAACCACTCAAACTTCATCTCCTCAGAAAACTCATCAGCAGTTCAACGGCAAAAATATGAATATGTAACAACATATAGTGGAGGAAAAAACTGAGACTGCATAGCCTCAGGCTGAAAAAACTGTATAAAACTCAGCAGTCTGATAATTTGTGATCTTGGGGGAATCAGTGCCATGGAGGCTGGTTCAGAGTTCACCCAGCACCAATCTCAGGCTCAACGTTGACTTTAGTTGTGGCTGTTCTGAAATCCGATTTTTTTACAAATTTTTCAATAAAGTCCTTATTGATAAAATTTGGCTAATTTTATTTATAACAAAGGTTACATTGTATTTTCCAATCACATTTCATCTGACAGTTTGACTTTAACTAATGAAATACATGTTTAAATTCCTTGATCAGAAAGCGAGCTGCTAGAGGATATATTGCCATGTGTGAAGCACTCTGCTTGCCTTAGTCAAGTCAGGAAAATATTTTCCAGGTAGAAATGAGAATACCAAACATGGGTGAAAAGCTAATAATCAATTGTGCCTTGCCCTCTAGTGAGAGACATTGATATTAGTGCTGATGAGAGACCCAGCTGGATACTTGGGGAGAATCAGAGGACAGGGGCATGATCTTCAAATCAATCTGCCCTACCTTGCAGGTGCATGGGCTGTTGTTAGCAGAGTAGTGGGGTTGTTCAGAAATGCCTTCTGCTGTCAGCTAGAGCCTGTGGCATTTGGCTCTTTCTGAATATGATTTACAGACTGATGCTGGTCATGAAATCCCAGCAGCACACTGCCTCCTGGCATGAATGTGGACAGACTTTGGGAGACAGATGGGTAAAAAACCTCTAAAGGACACAGATTGGATTATCAGTTGTAATACTTCATCACACACTGGATGCTTGCATAATTTTTAATTGAAAAAAGATAACTGACAATTCAATTACATGTCCTGTTGTGAAGGCATTCAATTTTATAGCCACTTGCTCCTCTTCTCTCTGCCCAAGGATGGATCTGGTTTTACCCTGATCTCAGTTTTGTTGCCTTGTGACCATAAATCTCATTGCCAAGCTGCTGCATGCACCAGCCTGTGCAGAGGAATTCTGCTGGAATCCTACTGGAAGCTGCAGCTGGTAGGAAGAGGATGTGTGGCAGAAAACTCTCTTGTACCACAGGGTTTCTTACAAACCCACCTGTGCTGACAGCAGGCACTGGGGATGTTTAGGTGTGTTTATGCATGTTGTGGGAGCTGGGAGCAAAACAATGTGCTCATTACCGATGACTTATTTTTGCTCAAGTGTCTGACTAGGAGGCAGATACCAGCCAGCTGCTATCTGCTCCTGAGGGTCTAAAACAGTTCTGGTAGTTAAGAGAGAAGATGGGTAAAGATGTTCCATGTGCTCTTCCAAGCTTGTTGTTTCTCACACTTGTAGAGCTGTTAGGCATTTCCTTCCATTGCTGACATTCTGCAGTTGCTTCTGGCTGCTATCAGCATTGATTGTGGTATTAGCTTGTACTAAAATAGGAAAAAATCTGTGCAAATGGTTGGCTTTTCTTTCTCACCAGTACCGAGCAATTGGTTCTTAAGCTGCTGGGTCTAGAACAAATCACTGCATTCTCACAAATGAAATATATTGCATCTTGGTAGGAAGCCCTTTCTACTTAGCTGGATTGCTTTTCCAGAGATCACTACGGGGCCAGCTTACGATTTCATCAAGTTAGATGCAGTACATGGGAAGGGAATCTGTTGCCTCACATTTTAAGGGCTTCAGAAATGAAACACTGATTGTGTCTCACAGCAAATGTAACTAGGTTGCTAGTTTTGGGTGTTCACCGGCTGTTTTGTGTGCTAAGTGCAGTTATAAACCTGTCCTGTGTCTTTCATGTGCTGGGATTTGGCCCTGGCTGGGTTAGTTACAGGCCTAGCAGCCCAGTGTACCCCATTTTCCAGTGCATCAGCTGTAAAGATGTCCCAGAGTGCTACAGATGGGCAATGCTTGTTTCTAGTGGGGAGTCCCCGAGAAGGAGACCCCAGCCTGAGTTACCAGAACTGTATTTCTGAAAGCTGGTATTGGATGAAAAAGGGGCACATTTTGACAGAACTTCCACAGAAATATGCTGACATGGGCCTGATTCTGAGCAAGTGAGAAATTTCTGAATGAAATTGGATGACAAGGCTAAAGCATGTGCAGCAGAAGTGAGTTAGGAAACCCAAGTGAAAATATCCTGTCAGATTACCTGATAATACAAATAGTCAATGTAAAATGGCACCAGTTTTAGTACCTAAAATATTCTCTGAGCTATACCCCATTAATAAGTTACCCTTCAAACTGTTTAGTTATTTTTTAGGCATGTATTGAATAATCAATGGTGCGGTATTGTTTCAGCTTGTGATAAGGGCTTTTCTTTATTGCCTTGCATGGGGTATGTTTTATTCATGCTTTCCACCCAGTTGGTTTTTTGTTTCCTGGAAATGGCTGCTGTGCATGGTGACCTGGAGAGCCAGTGCATCTCCACACCTGTGAGGGTGAAATGACTGGGTAGTTTCCCTTAATGAGCAGCTGAGTCTCACAGTGGAAGTTTCCACTGCAAGGACCCAGCAAGCTGCTCTGGCACCTTTCTCAGTCCCTCACACAGTGGCTCCTCTGGGACCTGTGAGTGGAAGACGAGAGGAAGCTGTGCCAATCCTCACTGCAGGGCACTCACTTTGGGTTTTGCCTTGTGAAAGTCAGGTGGCAACCTGCAGATTTCTGTTTCAGACTGATGTTATCCCACAGTGTCTGTGCTGCACAGGGTTTTGTGCTGCAGGCATATCCAAGCTACACAGTGAGGACCAGCTGTGATAAAACAGGCTGTGCTGAATCCTGGGGTTTTGTACCCAACCTGTCATAGGCTTTTGGCTCACCTCTGTTAAGCTTTGCTTTCATATCTCTTAACTGTCCTGTGTCATAATTGGTTTTTGTGCATGGCTAATCAGGGACTTTAGTTTCTTTGACATGTATAAGCTGCTTTCTCCATGTGTGCTGGTTTTGGCTGGGGTTGAGTTAATTTTCTCCACAGTAGCATGTATGGGGCTGTGTTTTGGATTTGTGCTGAACACGCTGTTGATAACACAGGAATGTTTTAGTTACTGCTGAGCAGGGCTTGTACAACATCAAGGCCTCTTCTGCTTCTTATACTGCCCTGCCAGTGAGGATGCTGGGGGTGCACAAGGATTTGGGAGGGGACACAGCCAAGAAAACTGACCCCAACTGACCCAAGAGATATTCCAGACCATATGGCATCATACTTAGCACATAAATCTGGGAGAAGATGAAGGAGGCAGGGGGAATATCTTCTCCTGAACATTCCTCCTCTTAAGCTCTTTTTTTTTTTTTTGTGTTCCATGATACTGAACAACCAATTTGCTGCTGTGAAACCTGAGTACTAGCCACAGAACATTTCATAGAGCATTCTCAGACACTTGCTGCTTTGTCACGTGGATCATTCTTGACGTGCTCTGCAGCTGGTCTCTTTTGCTGCTCCTAATCTGTACTGAACCATTTTAAGCTCCTAAGGACATCCAGTGATTCAAAGTGGTGTCATAGTTTATTTCCAGTATTGACACAGAGAAAGCATCATTTCATTGAACATGAGATCCTCCTGTCTAGTGCATTAGGGACTGTCAGTAAAAGCCTAGGGGCTGTTAAGCTAAGACTACAAGATCTGTTCTTAAACATAGTAAAGAAGAATTTTTCTTGAAAAACTGATTTCTCCTCTGTCAGAGGTCTTGGCAGTGGTTTGTGTCAAAAAAAAAAGCTAACTCGCCTGAATTAGGGTTCCCAAGTACCAGAGAGGAGAGCCAAACATGAGGTGTCCCAAATGTGCTTAGTATGGCCTGCAAGGTGGTCAGGGAGCAAGGATGCTTCTCACAGAGCATTGCTTGTTGCTTTGTGTGCATAATGAGTCATCCAGTCTCCTGAAGTTGAGAAACACCCTATGTGTTAGCCAGGGATTAAGTTTTGTTAGATGAAAAATGCCCTGCAGGGATTTCCCCACCATTGGAGGGCAAACTATTGAATTATGTCCATGGTGGTACCTTCTGTGTTTAAAATGCCTTAGAGGAAGGCTTGAGAGAAGGCTCAACCTGAGTAGTTTTGTTCCAATACCTTTAGGAAAGAATAAGTGGCAGTGTATTGCTAAGATCTACTTAGGAGAAATTGCAAAATGCAGTCAAGATAATGTAATAGTTTAGGATCCCTGAGGGGCTGAATTTTTCAGGCTCACTAGGTTTGGAGACGATTCTTGGGAGCAGTAGCCTGAAGCTGTGATGGGAGGCCACACAACGGCTCTGCCTGTCTGGGCAAATGAGTCCCGCAGGGGGAAAATGCAACCTGACCCAGCAGTCCCTTAATGTCAGTGGTTCAGATAAGGGAGGATGTAGACCATTCCCCTGTACCTTTAATTTACAAACGAGCTAATAGGAGCCCATGTGAATCAGGGTTCCTGAGAAGCAGAGAGGACAGCCAAAAGTGAGTTGTCCCAAACCACATTAGTGTGGCCTGCAGGGTGGTCAGGGAGCAAGGATGCCTCTCATACAGCATTACCCATTGCACTGTGGGGATAATTAATCATCCACTCTCCTGGAGATGAGAGACACCACAGAAGAGTGGTACACATTTTAAGGCGTGTAGGACACCTTAAACACAGGAGAATGTTGGTTACTCTGCTTGCCTATGGAGGGAGCCATCATGCCTAAAATGTTTTTGTGCGCTTACACAGACTTTAGACGGCATTCATTGGACAGGAGAAATGATATTCAGAGCACTGTCCCTCACACCATGACAGCCACATGACCCCAAGGGTTAACCCTTCCTCTGACAGTGATTCAGGCCATGCCAATGGGATAACCTCTTGTTTGCAGATTGAAATGAGCCCCAGATTGCTCACACGAATGGAAAATGCGGTGTTGATGGGAACAGATCCAGCATAACTAACATGTGACAGTACAAAAGGGCAAAAAAAATAGTTTGTACATGCCAAGGCAGGGCTAATGGGACAAAAAAAAAAGTTATTTCTTCTTGTATATATTTCTGGGTATGATTTTCTGGGATTGCCCTTGGCTCCTGTCTGCAGTAAACACTTTACTGAGAAAGCAGAGCCACTGGTACTCAGTGATTCCCACCAAGGACTGTGATTTAATGCAAGTAACTTTTGCTAAGGAAAACTGGTCTTTCCATATTACCTAAATATCCTTCCTCCCCTTCCATTTTAGGTGATATAATTTGTCAGCAGCACTGATAGTGTCAGAATTCCTGGAAAGTCCTGGTTTGCAAGGAGATCTTTGAGGTAGCAGTACAGAAAATCTACAAAACTTAGCCTGAAGCAAGTGCTTGTTTTCAGCTGAAACCTTCCCAGCAACTCCTTGTCAAAGGCAAGGTGGAAGATATATAACAGGCTCTGATGCCTGGATGGGAGCTGAGGTGCCTTGGGATTCTGGCACAGCATGACTACAAATATTGTCATACAGTAACAATAGGAAATTATCTTTTCTACCTACTGCAATACAGACTTTCCTGCAGTCATGGAGTAGCAAATAATGAACAGAGCTGAGAGTTGTTGTAAAGAAGATGGTGATTGTTTATCTTGGGATTAAGGTTTTGTTTTCCTTGCAGAAACTATCTCAAAGCTTGTAGCTGGAGAAACTGTTGTGTTACTTCTTCAAAAGTAATGTGTCACAGTTAGCATTCCCTACGATGAGGAAGGTAGGATGCAGTTGTCCTGTCTATGATGGAGTGGGAGCCACAAAAAAAGGGACAAGCATGTGTGGAGACTATTCTCTTTTCTCTTGCATCTTCCATCAAGCGTACAGGCTTAATTATGTAGCTATCGGAAAATGTATGGAATTGGCATTCCAGAGAAGGATGTCCAGAATGATTCAGTGTGCTTTCAACATCTATGCTGTATAAATTGGATAGCTGGAGCAGGGAAATGAACTGAGGACAGTAGCAAATGAGCCAGATATTAGGGATTTATCTGAAATCCTGTAAGTTTGAGGGTAGAATTTGTGGTGTCAGGGTGTGTTCTGGAGAGACACATCAGTGACTTTGCCTGGATAGCCCACCCACTACAAAGTGCTGTGTTTACAAAGTCAGTGGTGTTGGGCTTATCATTGGGATGTTAACTGTGAAATTTGTGTACCTCACTGGTTCTGAGCACAAGAGTCCTGCAGACACAGGTTAGAATGGAGGAATCCAAACTAGGTAAATGCTATTTCTCAATGGAATGGCACTAACGAAGTGTCCTGCTGGTCTCTACTGTCCCTCTGTTTATCCAAATGCCATTTATTACCATGTTTTCCCAACTTGCCTGTGTGAAAGCTGAGTAGGGACTGCCTCTGCCCCTTAAAACTGCTACAAATCTGTTAGACTGTACACATCACGGATCTAAATATACATTTAGGTAAAATATATAACACAGCTGCTAGGCAGTTTATTTTCACCAGTGGAAAGACTATATTTCAAGAGAGTGGTGAAATGTCAAGTGAATTATGGGGTTTGTCTTCTTACTTGCAAAAATAAATTGTATATTCTATAATCTGAACCAGACTAGGTTTTAATTACGCACTGTTTTGCTTTGATTTACTAGGCAGGTTATCTAGAGGCCAAAACACTAGCAGATATATTGTAGTAAGGCTGGAATGACTTAAAGGGCAAACATTAGACTGAGTAATTAATTTTCAACAAACTACCATAGGTTTTTTTGTTAGGCTTTCTTTCATCTTTTGCATGCAACCTTAACTCTTTCGTGGATTACTGTAACTTCATTTCAGCTTTATATTTTGGTTGTTAATTATCAACCCTGTCGGTTCTGAATATACTTTATCCCCATAGGGCTCTGGAGAAAGAGATGTAATTGAACTTGTCTATGCAGGACTTTTAGCTAACTGACTGCTTTTTTTCTTGTGGACAGCTGAGTGTGGAAAGATAAGCCACAGGCACTGGTGTTTCAGTGAAATGTGCGCAGCACACGATGGGAGATGCTCACTGAAGTCTCACGTTACTGGTAGCAACACTGATGTCTAATCTTCCTAGATATATGACACTCCAGCCAAACTCAGAGATTTTACCCTCTGGTTTTTGTATCATGCTTGATTTTGTGTTCAAATCAAATGCCAGAAGTTTCTGCAGAGTGGTATGGGGTTTGAGTTGGACAAGCATTTCTTATCAAAATTGTATTGAGTGCTTGTGGTCAGTGAGGAACAATTCCATTTGACATTCTCCTGTGTATTCATTCTGGTCATGGATTCTGACAGCACATGGAGAGGTGCTGTCAGTAGGATTTCAATGTTACAGTAACATGTCAGCCTTTAAAATGGCAGAGGAAATGGTTAGTTTGGATTAGTAAAGATAAGAGCTGAGAAATGCTGAATGTCAAAATCACCTGTTAACATCCCCAATTTGAACATCAAATCTAGTAGACTTGATGGAATCCATTAAATACAAGGGCTGAAAAACTGATGTTAGACCAGAATTTCTGTGTAAAGAATCCAGTAAACTTAACTGGTGTAAAGTAAAACAACAGCAACATGGGGATGGTTTGGGCCGAAACATTTGTATATTTATTTATTTATTTATTTATTTAGCTGTAAACAAGTATCTAAGGCAAACCTGTAACCTGTGTTAGTTAAACAGGAAGAAGTAGAAAGTCTCTCTGTAGAGAGAGCCATCTTGGAAAGAAGCAGTGGATTTTTAATTTGTAAATGCTTCAGCAGTGCATAGGAGGCCACAATTTGCACTTCCTTTATTGTTTCACATGACTGTACCCATTCCATTTTCCTGGGCATAATTGTAGCCAATAAAAAAATGGCATAAGATTTTCACAGCAAACAGCATTACTTGACTGAGGTTTTGCACTTGCTTGACTTTAATGGTTGGTGAAGTTTCTCTGGGTCACAGCAGAATCAGATGCTCCACAGTACCCAGCCTGGGTTTGCTCTTTGCTTGACACTAAATATGAGAGAGTAAACCAGGCAGTGAGCACAAGGGATAATTCTGTGTTTCTGGAGAAACTCTGTGTATTGATGGAATTTGGGAAGTCAGGTAGCATGATTGCATCTGTTTCTTTTAGGTTTGAAATCAAGGAATCCGTAAGTTGGAGGATATGAAAGTATTTTGCCTGTTAATCAAGACTGATATTTCAAATTTACATATTCAAATGTGGCCATTGAAATTCTCTATTTTGTGGTCATGGTTTCAGAGACTGAAATATTTAACATCTGTTAACATGAATGCAGCTTAAGCATTTGCACAGCTGGGGATCATGCCATATATGAAACTTGGGTGTAACTGTGAAGAAAGACAGTAATTTCCACTTAACTGCATTAAAAACAAGTCCTGTTTTAAAGACTTGTAGTGTTTTTCTAAATAAGTGTTGCTGGGTTGCTGGATGTGTGGCTGCTCTTTGTACCCTTTTATACCAAATACATCTATTAACCTGCATTTGATGGAATAACCAAATAAAGTTAAAAAAGCTGTATTACAAAGATTGATATTCATGTAGGCTGGTTGATTCATGTTCTGGTTTACCTGAACACTGTTGGACAACAGACACGTGGTGTTACTTGTGGCTTATCTGAGTAGGATTATCATGGTTTTCCAGCAATTACTTCCAGCTGTTTCAAAGGAAAGTGTGAGAAATGGAAAGAGAAGGTCTGGATGCAGATATGCAAACTCTTCACCTTCTTACCCCTGTGTAATAAACACTAAGTGTGAATGTAAGCTGCTTTGCGGGTATGTAACAAGGATTTTGGGGATGATGCTGTTTGGCAAATACACTGAGTACAGGCAGAGAGAAGATTATGTCTGTAGAAGTAATAAGTGCAGAATCAGGGGAAAAAAAAAAGAGTTCTACCACTTCCTATTAGTGAGGTTTCCAGTCCTTTTGGTAATGTATGGCAGAGTGACACAAAGAATCCAATTTCTCATTTGCTGCTACAATTCCTAAGGGTAGGAATTTGGTCTTAAATCAGAAACTTAGCCCCATTAGCTGGTGTTTTCAGCTCCTGGAAAGGGTTCTAGAACAGAACCAAAATTGTTGTAGTACAAGTTAAAAATTTCCTTTGAAAGGGAATAAATGTTCTATAAAAATGTTTTTCCACAATAGATTAAATAAAACCAAAACAACAGAACCCAGACAGTTCAGAATAAATACATATTATTGATACACTAATAGCTAAGTTTTACCTCCTGTATGCTCATAAATTACAAATGCTTTCACAAATAACTTAGCAGTATAGACTTAAAATACCTCCTCTGCAGTCAGTCAAGTTCATAAAATGTGAGCAGAGAAAATTCTTAGTTCTTGGTTAAATTAAATGAAAAACATTTGATGTCTAACAGGGTCATGGCTAGAATCTGTGCTTCAAATTATTTTTTTTTAACTTTTTTGTTCTGCTTGACTGAGATGCCTGAAGCACAATTATGGTTTCCCACACTAAAATGAAAGCTCTGAGCAGCCTTTCTTGTGGTGATTTTCTGTGGGATGCTATAGTCTAACAAAAAGTCTGTAATATCATCTGCAGTTCTGATGCAGCTTCAGCTGTAAGGTAGGGCTTACTTGCCATGACTTTCATGCCCATACTGCTGATTCTAGGAAATGCTGATCAATATTTTCCCCTTTGCCTTCCCTTCCCCAACAAGGCACCCAAACAAATACTTGTGCTTCCCTTTCCTTTCCTAGAACACAAGGTAATTTCTGATGTTTAAATGTCTGTAAGGGAAGGTATGAATACATGGATTTTCCATCAGAATAATATATCTGCTTCCACTGGAAGTGATCTGGTCAGGTGGTCTAATAAATTTTCATCTCTTCAAGGGGAGAGTTAGAAAGCTCTACTGCATTGCCTCATTTTGAAAGGCAGTTGAGGAAGAGCAAATAAAACAGTGTTTTCATACTCTTTCACAGAATGATGTGGGCTGTAAGGGACCATAAAGATCTCACTCATGCACATTTAGTGGTGGATGAAATGAATGCTAAAGTATTCATTCATATCATGGGCAGTCCCCAAGGATGTGCATGATTTCTCCTGTAGAATCCATGGATCCTGTGCTAGTAGCTCAGCTGAACTGCAGTCAGAAGGGAAAGGAGAAAGTGTTATTCATGAGAAGGGCTCACAGCCTGCTCGCTGCTGGGGGAAGGTGAGTCAGATGGCTTTGTCAATTCAAGGTGTTTGCAAAGAGAACAAATGAGAAAAAGAATATATTTTAGAAGGGAACAGTCACAGAGTTCATGATCCTGCTAGGACAAGTTTGTATTGTTCTCTTAAGAAATGATTTATATAAACAGGTCTTGGGAATGCAGGCAAGCAAAAATGTTGATGCCTTAGGATATTTGCCCAGGGTTTTTTCCTTGGAGGCTCTATCTCATGAGACTGATCCCGATAAGGGAAAATCTTTCAAAGCAGAAAATGACCTCTCAGTTAAACCAACTATTACAACCAATTACAACTTTTGTAATTCGCTCAGTTCTGTGTTGCAAGGTTTAGTATTTTAGGAAGTTCTTTTGGAAAGACCAACTGTAAATAGTTATGTAAGCTTTCTTTTGTCCTGTTTTGCTACTCCTTCTGCTTGGAGGAACTTGTCATTTTCTCATTAAGTGCTGTCAGGAATGCACTTCAAGGGCTTCATTGTTCATAAAGGAGTTTAATCAGTTTGGAAGAAGACATCTATGAGGCATGATTATATCCAACAGGAAGAGCAGAAAAGAAGAGTGTCTTGTATGTATGCTCACAGCAATGCTCTGTGTGTGTCAGTTTTGCTGTTGGCATTGTTGTGTATGTGACAGGGCTCCAGAGATGTAAGTTAATTTGACACACTCTCATATCTTAGGAGAGATTATTTTGCATGGAAATAGCACTTCAAACCTAAGGTTTTTCCTTTTATCATGACCAGAAAAAGAAGCTTCTCAGGTGGTCGATAAATATATAAAGCATTTCTCTAAGATTGTGTGGTCTGGTGACAGTGCCAGCTCTGCTAATGTCCAGCCACATCACCCAAAGAAAGCTGTGGGCCAGGCCTGTCTCAGTTCTGCTACCTGGAAAATAGGAAAATAGCCACTGACTGCCTTCTCCTAATCCTTTCTGCCCTGGTCCATCCCAAGCTGGGAGGAGGAGGAGGAGGAGAGGGTCTCCAACCCCTCTGGGAATGCTTGAGCAGCTGTGCCATACTTAGTTGCCAGCTTGGGTAAAACCACAACATTTCCACATCTGTGGGGGGAGAATGTGGAGTAAATAGGAGCAAGAGAAATAATTTTTTCTGCAGTTCCACAACTGCTGTTGTCACAATCCTCACTTGAAAGTGCCATCTCTGGGAACATGCAGATCTGCACTCAGGTTAAGGTTCTGGCCTGTGCAAAGTAAATGTTACCACTAATCCCGTTTTGTCCTGGAAAGAAATTTTCTCCTGGAAACAGGAGAATACACATTTTTCTGGCAGCATTCACTTGTGGAGACAATAAAGGCTTTGCTGTAGTGCTAAAGCAAATTTGAAGTTTCAAATTATTTCCTTTCAGAGCTGGTATCTATTATTCATCTGAGTGTAGCATTTCTGAAATCAGAGATGTGCTCAGGGAGGGTCTGGCTTTGACTCAAGAAATAATAGAAGAGAAGAAGAATTAAAATAATGGTTTCTACAATACATAAATACAATAAGAGCAATGTCACTTTGAGATGCTTCAGTAGACTTCTGTATCTTGAGTACAGCTTTTTATGTTACCTCTGGCTGCACTCACTTATCTGCAGCCTCTCCCTCTTTGTCCTGGTCTGTTATTCTTCTCTTTGAAAGGACTTGTATTTTTTTTCCCCTGTATGAATTGTCTGGAATCCACTTCAAGGGCTCATTGATCTTGATGGAGTTTACTTGCTTTGGAACAAGCCTCTGACAAGGCATGATCTTAAGGTGCTTCCTACACTTTATGGTCTGTAGATGATATTCTTTAATCTGCTTCCTCTGTAAACTTGTTGTGGCCAGGTTTTCCCCAGTCTCAGCTTGCTCCTACACCTCCAGTGAAGTGTGAGGGTGCAGCGAACACCATCTCTGTCAAAGGTGACTGGAGAGTAAGACTTGTTTTAAAAGGAGTTGTGCCAAGTTCTTCAAGATGTGTGAGGTTTGGAAACTCTGCAAAAATGCTTCTTGCTTCTTTTGCATTTTTTTTTTCTGCTAAAGAATATAGAAAGAGAAGTTCCTTCTTATCTGCTGCTTTTTACTGAATTTTCCAGAAATTTCTCTAACTTCACCATTAAGAGAAAGTTATCAAATATTTAAAGAAATGTAATGTGCAGTGGCAGATCCCAAACTTGGAGTCATGCAATTTCTTGTTAGAAGAAAAACAGGTTTTGCAGTAAATGTTTGGAGGCCAACATGTCCCAAATGGAAACCTCAGAGCTGCAGTTCAAAATCTTGCTCTGGCAGGGTTGTGGCAGGACATTTGTGCCATGGGGTGGACAGACAGGGCTGAGGACAATGGAACAGCTGGAGAAAATTTTACAGCACAGAGCTGGATGAGGACAGTGTGGCCCCTTGGGAAGAGTTCTGTAGCTGCTTTGCTTACTGTGAGCATGTATTTTATATGTTCAATGTTGTTATTAAACTTATTTTGGAAGATATAATCAAATAATATATTTGTATGATAAACAGGTAGTTAAGCAAGAGATAATAACAATATTACTCTGTGTCAGTATTTCCATGGCATTGTCATTTCTGTTGTTGGTGAGCAGTCTGCTGTGTCCTAATTTCAATTTTACAATAGAATAAGCAGTTACTTGGGATATTTTAATTAATCAGAATTTCTTTACACTGATACATAAGATGCTACTGTATAGTAGTGAAGCACAGATAACTGTGGGCATGCTGCCTTGCAACAATTCCATCAGCTGAAGGTCCTACTTAAACTTTTGTTCTTTGGAAGTTATAAAATTTTTTGAAGTGAAAAGAATTAATTCTTTGGTTGCAATTTGAAGTGGATGACTCATTTGTGATGAGTGAAGAAGGCATGTGCGAATGTGTACTCTGCTCTGTTGCAGTCCTGTGATCTTATCTGACATGTGGTGTGCCCAAGTGGCACATGCTGGATGGAAAAATCTGGTCCTGTTAGAGATGAGCTCATCCTTTCCTTGCTGTGGCTCACATCTTGTTGCTGAAATAGAATATTCAGTGCTTTTCTCATTTACAGCTTTTCTTTCCTTCCATCACTTTACAAATGGAAGACTAGCAGATACCTGAAAAACATCTTTGATATCGCTGCTTCCTAAATTCTTGCATTTTTACTGTTAACTTTTTCACTGGTACTGAGCCTGTTCAGTTAGAATTCAGTAATTTCTATACCATTCTTAAAATTCAATTTCTCCAGTTAACCAGAACTGCACTTTGAGGAGAAATTTTAATGTTAGTCTGCAACTCCCTGAAAGGGAGGGAGTCAGTCATTTCTCCCAGGAAACAAGTGACAGGAGAAGAGGAAGCGGCCTCAAGCTGCACCAAAGGGGGTTTAGATTGGATATTAGGAAAAATGTCTTTGCTGAAAGGGTGGTCAGGCATTGGAACAGGCTGCCCAGGGAAGCACTGGAGTTTTAGACATTCAATTAATGTTGTGGCTAGAAAGATGCAAGTTATTAACTGTGCTTTTTCCAGTAAACACAGTTGACTTCATAGTTAAATTATAGATTATTTCATTGATGAAAAATGCAGCTATTGTCTAGTTCACATAGCAAGACAAGTATTTAATGCCCTCTTGTTTTTCACATAGTAAAACAAGTTACATGTAAGGTGGCCAGTGAGAGGCTCCATGTCCCACTGAGCTCTGAGAGGTTTCATGTGTGCCTTTCACAAATGGCAGTGAGAGATCAAGCATAATCCTACAATTGCATATTTCTTGCAGTAGGCAAGTCAGTGGAGGGTAGACTGTTTTGCTTTGCAGATAATAAATTCTTATGTTTTTACAAATGCATGGAAGTATGAGAAAAGTGTGGATTTAGCTGAATTTAAATCTCCTTGGTGCCTGTGCAATGGTCATATCAGCAGGAGGAAATCCCAAGAAGCAGAACTTCATGGCATCTATAATGTTCTTTAAAGCCCCAACCTGGCCAGAGGGTTTCTGTTAAGTCTTTCATCTACATGGAAAATGAGTTATTGTATCAGTCAGGCATTAAAAGTACAAAATCATAACTGGGCTGTTCTCAGGGGAAGTAGCATTGTTGTGTGTCTAACACTTGTGAGACTTCAGACTTCCCCAGGATACATCTTTATTCATCCTCTAAAAGCATGTTTTCAGGTGGCCATGTGGATTTGAGAGACCTTTGTGCTAAGGCAACAGAACTGGACATTTGCTTCGCACAAAGCAGTAAATTCATTTAAGGCAGCTTTAAATTCTCACTAGCATTTTTTTGGCCACATATAATATATATTCAGCACTCCTGTCAGAAAGTGATCAGTAGCTTTGGGATGCCTGGGCCTTTGTACTTAAACAGGATTCACAGAAGTACAAGGGATGTAGATTGAGAAGTAAAAGACTTCATTACAGAAAACAGCACATGAAATAATATCTTTAAATATACTTTTAAGACTGCATGAGAAGATAGAGTGACACGGTGCCAGAGTCCCAGGCCACAAGACTCCCTCCAAAACCTAGTTAAAATTTTGCAAAAACAATTAGATGAAGAAAGAAATAAGATCAGTCTGTTGTGAGCAACCCTCCATGATAAAAATTCAAAAAATGCTGACTTGCTGAAAGAAACAGAAGAGAGGAAAACCCCTCTCATTAATCAAATCTACCCTCAAAAGGAGCTAACTTATATTAAATTGTGGGGAACACTGGTGTCCTAGTTTGAAACCTCTAATTAAAACAGAATATAATTATATCAATGATGAAGATCTTGATCCATATATAACCACTAAAAAAAGCCAACTCCTGTAGTCTGCTGCCAAATTGGCTAAGTTAAAAAAAAAAAAAAAAGAGTACGGGCATCTCCCTCACGAGTCAGAGACAGAATGGGTATTCCCAGTGTCTCTCACTGGAGGTGATCAAATTCGACTGGGAGAACGGGAAGCCAGTGGGTGCTGGGGACATGAAGTCTTACTAACAAGAGGAGACAGACATAACCCATGGTCCCTAACTCAGCACACAGCTTATTGGGCAGGGAGGCTTAACCCCTTGGAAAGGGGGGACTCCATTGCTATAGTGAGTACCCCTGACCCACTACTGGAAAACATTCACAATGCGGCCGGCTTGCAAACGATACACAAAAGAAAGTTCATTCCTGGTTATGAATCACCAATCTTGTTACCTGTGAAAACTGAAATTATGACCCCTTTAATTCAAGGCCTTCCAGAATCACTTAAACCTACAGCAATTTCCTCCAAAACCACAGCAACTATAACCCCTGTGGATACACTAAATAGATTTCTTGGGAGCCCGACTAATCCACCGGGTTCCACTGATCCTGGGTTTACTCCCTTCACCACCCCCTCTCAGCCCACACCTTCACAATTGCATTCTCCTGCTAGGAACCATAAAATCTGGACACAGAGCAAAGTTGCAAAAGAGCTAATTAATGACAGTAGAATTTGTGGACCTGTAAAAATGCCAGAAGAAAAATCAGAGAAAGCAGAGGGTGTTAGATACATTGGTTCTCTTAAGGAAAACCCAGCAAAGGGAAAGCAAACCTCTAACCACCAGGATGGGCGGTCACTAGAGATAAAGAAGGGGGTCCCCAGAAACATAATGGATGGCTTATCACTTAAAAGTTGAGTAAAGTTGTTTCTAAGTGGCACTGTCCCAAGTTCATTGTATCAAATGCCCCCACTCTACAACCCAGCCCACCTCCACAGGCTCTGGGCTGTGAGCCAAAGCAATCTCCTTCTCAGCTTCTGCGAGTGGAGCCCAAACAGCCTCAGAATCAGGGAAACTGGGAACTCTGCCTCTCATGGGTGAGCAGAGAGGCAGAGGTTGGCTGTATTTAAGATGCTCACTAGAAATAACAGAACTGGAGACATACTGATTATAGCAACAGTGGGTCCTAAACATGCACCTGTTACTTCTGTAGTTAACACTAGAGCCCAAATTTCTGTGTTGACCAATACAGACTAGTACAGGATTTGAGAGCAATCAATGGAATAACTGAAGATATTTACCCAGTGGTAGCTAATCCTTGCACATTGTTAACATCCGTAAAAGAGAAATAGAAATGGTTTACTGTCACTGATTTAAAAGATGCTTTTTTCTGCATCCCCACTGACAAAGAAAGTTGGAAATGGTTTGCCTCTGAGTGGGAAAATCCAGAAAACAGAAGGAAAACTCAGCTCACCTGAACACAACTCCCACAAGGATACAAGAACAGTCCAACCCTATCTGGAAGCCAGCTGGTGAAGGAGCTGGAGATTTAGACTGAGAACGGGCAAGCACCGAGAAAACAAAACCTGCTGTTACACTATGTTGATAATATACTGATAGCTACAGAAGAGAAGACAACCTGCAGAAAGGTAACAATTGAAATTTTAAATCAGCTGGGAATGGGAGGATATAAGGTGTTGTCTTGGTTCTAGAAGACAGGTGTCTGCTAGGGAGAGCAGGAGCCTCCCTTGGGATGA